>NW_008602173.1:1014-79918 GCF_000691845.1 Merops nubicus | reverse complement strand
GTGTTCAGCAGTGCAGAACCTCCCTGGTGCAGGCAACTCCCCAGCATGCAGGAGGACCAGGGATCCCCCTCCTTGTTTTCTTAGCCCTTTGGCCAGACCCGATGGCTGTGGCGACTCACACCATGGCCAGCTGCAGAGCTACCTGAGGCACTGAGGGGCTGACACAAGGTTGAGGAGGGGCCACTGCCCTGAGCTGTCACCTCCAGGGCCATCACAGGTCCTGTCACCATGACCACACATGCACCCTCATGGCCTGTTTCTGACTACAGACATACTTTTTAGGAACAGGCAGAAGGGCTCCCATTACAGCTTTTTCTACCTCTCTCCTGAAAACTGATGGCTTTGGCTATTCCCACTCTTCCACACACCCAAGGCATCAGGTTCACCCTGACGTCTCTCCTGAAGATCTCAATAGTATGGTCCTCCTCTTAGCACTTGTCCCCAGCTACTCTGCTCTACCCTTCCTCTGCACAGTAAAAGGGTATTTATTTTTAATTTTTGTCTTCATTTGCAACTTTTGCCTGACATGGATGAGAATGCAAGCGTGACACTTGTCTTCAGAGAGATTTTAGCACTCAAAGTTCAGAAAGTCCAATCTGCTAGATGATGCTGATCTGGGAAACAACATTAATTTTTCAAGCAGGAGTGAGCGGAGGCCCTGGGCACATCACACAATGTGGAGCAGCATCGAGAGCTGGTGTGTCCTCAAAGAACCACACAGCACTGTGGTTGAGTCAAGGCAGTTCTATCACAGTTGCAAAGAGCTCTGCAAGAGCAGCAGATGCTGTTTCCCACTCCAGGCTGGTTTGCATAGGCTCAGCTCCAGGTGCCTCTTGTCACCGGCTCGGTGTCTGCAGAAGGGGAGCAACTGCTCTCTGAGCAGTGAGGAGGAGGTGGTGCAGGTGCCTTCAGCCCCACACTGTCGGTGAGAGCAGCAGCTCGAGCCAGCACACCTCCACTCTGCCTCACTCCTCTTCCATTTAACTAACCAGCTCCTGACACCATTCTGGTTACAAGGAGCAAGGTTTGATGCCCTGAAATGTTTGCTCTACACATCCCAAACCTCCCCACTGCCCATCTCTGATCATAAGCTCTTTGGGAAGAGAGTTGGTGTCTATGCAGGGCATCTTGCACCTATGTCCTAGCTCCAGCTGATCCTTAGGTGTAAGAACCATGGTCAAGAATAACACCGTCATTATTGTGGTAACACAAGTTTTCCTCCCTGTTTACTGTAATAAGAGCCAGTAAAACTGAATTTGTAGTAACAAATAAGGATGTTCTTTGGCTGACAAGTTTTCACTTAATTCTCATTATCTGGGAACAAGGCTGGAATAGTAATCAATATGTTAGAAATCCCACAGTTTACCTTCGCTTATGGAAAAATTACACATCTTGCCAACTGAACATACCAACCTAAAACTGCATCCATAACATTCATAGTGTATTGCCTAGAAATATAACATCAGGGCTTTGGTCCAAGTTGCTGAAGCACAATAATTATATTTCTTTATGCAGATTTTACATCTGATGGATTATAAAATATCATGTCTAGCCACAGTCTCTTAGAAGAACAGGAACACAGAGAAACAATAGCACTTTAACTAGGTCAAGATTGCTAATCAGAATGTAGCAGTCATTATTGTGTGCAAAACAAATAGGCATGAAGATCTGCATTTCTTACCCTGCTAGCTGTGTATTTGTCTTCTGGAGAAGTCTTTTCTGTTTTTTTTTTTTTTTTTTTTTTTAAAGATCCTTTTCAACTGTGAATAAATTAACAATTACTTGAATCTACAGAACTTTATATCGACGTTTATTCCCATGAAATGTGGAACAAAGCATAATGCAACCTGAGCTTTGGGAAATGTGACTGCTTAACTGATCCTATCCTGATGAGAAAGAAATATCAAACGCATTATAAATGTTGACAGGATAATCAGACATATAAAAGAGGTCATCCAACACCACCCTCCACATTGTTTACCAATTTCATAAGTCAGATTAAAGTATTAAAAACACATACTGTCTTGCACAGGAAGCTCCTAATCCTTAAAAATGTGTCTGCTGTTATTTGATTTGCCTTTTAGAGATCCAATAGCATAGCAGGTTTCACCTAAGGAAAGACTGCTGAGAGCAGTCTGGTCCTGGTTTTCTGCCCAGCATCGTTTTCAAACTGAATGTGTGAAGGCTTTGTAGCTTCATTAGAGCATATATCCAGACCCACACATAGGCTTTTATTACCTGTTTAAGCACCTCTTTCCTTTGCAACACTCAGTATAAAAAGTTCAGTCAATGGAAGAAGACAGCAGCCATCCGTCTAGCCTTGGAAAATAAGGAAATATTTAGACTGTTACTCTCTTCCTTCAAATGAATGCGTCACACAGGACAATCACACCATTTGGCCTTGAGGTCTTCTCCAGGTTAAGTTACAGTTCTCAGAAGACAGAGTCATCACTTGTCAACTGGAAAAAAAAGAAGATCCCTTCAAGCATATTACCCAGTCCTGCTTCCAGCATCACATTCTGTCAGCCAGGACAAGGAGGACCTACTTCAATGAGAACTGTCTTCCGGCACTGCATCAACTAAGACTCTTAATGAAAAACTGGCAAAATGGCTTCATCTTAGGAGGCTGGAGTCCCAATTCTCTGACAAAAACTTCAGTGGAGAAGTGATATTTAGGATCAAATCCAGGCCCATGGTAAGAGAACTTCTCTAACAAGGTTGCTTCACTTGCTTGATGGCTTGGTTTGACCTGTATTAGCATTTTCCTCCTGCCTCTCCCCATCATGCATGTTCACCCCATTAAGAAGCACATAAAGTAAAATCAGTACTTAATATTTATTTTCAAAACCTTCAGCTTAAACATGCAGTGTCAGGACAGGACAAGGGCATCCCACCTATATGAGCTGAACAGATAAATTTGGAAGCAAGTAACAACGTTTTAAGAGCTTTGAAGACAGTCCTATGCAAATAATAGACAATAGAAGGGACCAATAAAAGACAAAATTATGAAAGTTTATGTAACAAGACTCTAACAGAAAAGTGCAGATCAAGAAGGTACTTAGCAAACTTGAACAGCAGTAAATTCAGTCCCAACAAAATGATAAATTTTTTCTTCCATTGTGGCTAGAATTTGAGGAACTGCATGACAGATCCAGAACTCAGCAAGATCTAAAGAGGAACTGAGCATGTGTTTGGAAATGGGAAGATGCTGACCTACGAAAAGTGGTGATAAAATATTTAGAAGGCGGTGTGAAATATTAAACATTCAGGTTCAAACCAGTCTACAGTTCCTGGTGACTGTCTATGGTTGTCAGTGGGCAGTGGAGAAACAGGTAAGGGGGAGGAGTGGTGCTTTTTGTCGGCCTACCAAGGTGATCTCCTATCTTCCCCTGATATATTTGTCATTGTTATGGATGAGATGCTGCAAGGGTTTAGAAAGGGGACACGTCTGACAATGTCCTGTATTTCCAACACTTCAGAAGTGTGGAAGGAAACTAAAAACAGGAGTAATTTGTCCAGTATCTAAATGTTTACTTCTAATTCCATTCCTGAGTTTCAGTTTTAGCCTGAAAACACAGACAGAATGACAGAACAAGAATGAATAGTAAAAATCAGTCTGAGACAAGGGAAGATGATTAGCAGATTACAGGAACCCTGAGTGCCTTGTTGTCTTGGACTAGTACATGTTGCTGTTCAGGTGATTTTTCATTATTTGGTCTTTCTTTCAGTACCATCTTGATGATATTTTATGAGAAGTTTGAATGAATCCAAATCCAAGAAAATGGCCAGAGAAGATGAATGGAAAGGTTTGGAAACAAGAAACCACCCAGGAAGAAATGCTCCAGGACCTGAGGTCAGTGGATAGAGGGGACCTGCAGCAGTTTTTGGGTAAGAAAAAGGCATCTACAGGCTAAAAAACCCCACAAATCATTCAGATACTGAAAAGATAACAAGATCATTCTTAAGAGGACTGTGAAAAATGACAAGCAGAGTGGAGAAGATGAGTGAAAGATGTTTTCACAAATAGACAAGTTCAATGCATGAGGATGTCTCTGAAGAAATTAAAAATAAGTTTCCCGGATGAGTTTTTTTTAATATATATATATTTGATAGTACAGTGTATCTAGCAAAAGCTTGGCTTTTGCAAAAAGTTTTTCTTTGGCAAAAGGAGATAACACTGCAATAGGGTTCATGTGTCTCAAGAGGTGTTGATTCTGCACCAGATGTCATCATCACATGGTCTAAAATGCAACATTGAACAGTGTTAACTTGGTCACTGAATAGGTAGAAAGGGTATGTAAAGACCCAGTCCAGTACAGGGTCGGGACAGAAGAGGGCAACATGAGAGCTGTGCCTTGGTTATCTGTGGGAGACAGGCTCAACAGAAGTGCCCTCAGTAACCCTCAGGTGGATGGGGGAGACATTCAAGGAAAGAGCACAAAGGCAGGACCTGCTAGCCTTCCCAAGGAGTTCTGGACATAAGTCCATCCCTTCCAGGGATTCATGACATCTTCTATGGTGATAAACCACAAAGGGTCACCACAAAACTTGCCGGTGTTTTTGGCCATTATGGTGGTTTTCAGTGAATGAGACAGAAGTGGATTATTACACATGCTTCTTCCTATAGGCTGTATTTCTTATGTGCACCAATCACCTGTTGAGTGAATTCATGTGCATAGAAACAGCACTGAAAAATGAGCAATTCTATACCTCTCAAAGATAACAGCCATTCTCAAAGACATATTTTCCTCCACAACAGCCTTGAGCCTGTTTCTAGAGGCAGTTGTGATCACCGGCTTTGAAAATTCAGAATGAGAAAAATTTTCTGTTTGGCAGTGACGAAGTGGAATAGCATCTCCTTCCTGACACAACACACTGTGACAAGGAGACACACTCCTGCAAAACTGGACACAGGTACCTCAGACTTCACAGGAAACAGCTTTCCTTTGGCTACACGGTGAAAATAGCTCAGCCAAGGATTCTAAGCACCCCTTAACTACAACTGAACTTTACTGCATGAGTGCTGCCCCATTTCTGTAGCCTACATATTTCAGTGATGCACCAGATGTGCCCAGAAGCAGAACTGTTCAGGATAAGGGAGTCTAAGCACCTAGAGTAAGTCCCCATCAAGAGTAATGCAGTGGAAACCTTCTGCAGTCATATAGCTTCCATCGCTGAGTTTCTTAAATTTCCTCTCTGCAGGCTCCTAACACAGTAGAAAGGCACTTAGTTCATTTACTGCTTGCTGTTTTTTCATGCTACTCACAGAAAGAAAATAAAAGTATTGTGGCAAGGGTCTTATTGGAGAGTTCCTTACAAGACTTTTAGGATCATAAAATAGTGTAGCTGTGAAGGGACCTCTGGATATCACGTGGTCCAAGCACTACTGAAAGCAGAGCTACCTTCAAAGTTACATCAGATTGCTCATTACATTGTCCAGGCAAATGCTGAACACATCCAAGGATGAGGACTCCACAGCCTTTCCAGGCCCCATTCCAGCTCCCCTTTTTTTCCTTACATGTAGTTAGCAACTTGTGTTCCCTGTCTTTCATCCTTCTGTTGTTCATCTCTAAGACAGACCTGCTATGTAACTGGAAAACTCTGAATGTAGAGTGAATGGAGGAAATGTATAAATTTGACTTGTCTCCAAGTCGATGATATATATCATGAGAGAGGAGGAGGAGGAGATGAAAGCCATAAATGACAGTGCACTTGAGAACTGTCTGTTTCTATGCAGATTCCTTCAGGGAAAGCATCAGATCAGTAGCTTTTAAATGACATAAGCAAACAAAGGGTTGACCAAGCAAACTGATTCTGCATCAGATGAATCCCAGTTGCTAAATGGTGCTTTTCCTGAAGCCTAATCTAAAGTCCATTGAGATATCCAAGTATTTAAATGGACCTTGCTGGACTTTTTTTTCCCTCTCCTTGATTATAAGGTCCCATGACAAGGAATTTCTCTATATATTTTTCTGAAAAATACTCTTCATGCATTTAGACACTGTCAAACAAATTAACAATGAGTCCTGTTTTCCAGCTAAACTCCAAAGGACACTGATGCACACTCAGCACCTCTGAAAAGCAGACATCTACTTAGGTGTCAAAATATGGACATCAATATACTTTAGAAAATACTAGACTGCATGAAAAAATATTTTTCTTTTTTGATAGTTAGTGTGAAACCTTTCACCTTTACGGCACCAATTAATGGTGACTAGAAATCATTACAGTTGAAGGGCTGTACAGCAAACTGCTATATGTGAAACTCTGGAGGTAGCAGGCTCGTTCCTAGTGAACAAATGACCACATAATTCTTGCTGCTAATTAGTTCCTTTTGCCCTTCATAGGCTCCCCTTTCTTTCATAAGCCTTAGCTAGGAAGCTCTGGGTCAAATGTACTCAGAGGGCACTCACCAACTTCCCACTCTCACAAAGACTGACCAAAAACTCAGGGTTATCAAAGTGCTTCAGTGAAACTTTGCTTGCATATTACTTAGACTGGACTTGCTTTTGTAGATACATAATTATTCTCATTTATGGTGTAGGAATACACATTTCATAGCCTATTAGAATATATGCAAAAATTCAAGGAGAACTCTGTCTAGAAAAAAAAGTCTTTGTTTGTATACAGACTTCTGTCTATGGTAGCCTGTATGTAGGAGAAAAAGCAGGCCATGAAGTCTGGCTTGGGACAGACCAAATCTGAGCAGTCTCCAGGGCAGTTGTTACTCTGGTAGGTGTGGAGGAATTAAGTCTCTAGATCATCTATCAGCCACCTTTCATATGCACTTTAAAAAAACAGAGGTGGGAAAATGTTTTGTTGTGTTTCCCAAGTGGAATCCCCATATATGCTGATATCTGTCTGCATGCATGTCCTTGTCTGTGAATCTGTACTGAAGCCTGATGCAACAGTGAACCAAATCTTCTGTTGTAAACAGATGCAACTACACTGACCTGTATCAGTGTTTTATTAAGAACCAACCCTGGAGCCTGAAATCTGGATGATGAACCAGTGTTTACTGGAAGTGCGGACTGCAGCCTGAACTTTTGTTGGATGTCTATTGCAACAGACTCCTCGCTCCTTTTTAAAGTGCCTCTAGTGTTGCAGGCTTTTAGTAAGGGAACACAATGGAGCTGGCAGGAAAGCAGCAGCTCTTCACCATCTCAGAAGAGCAAAAAAAAAACCCCACAGTCCTTAAGGATACAGCACTGCTAGGTAACTGGGACAATGAATTAACAAGGGCTGACTTTTCCCTCGCTCTGTTTTCAAGGATAGTAAGTAACAAAATCTGGCAGGCTGAAAAGCCCCTGCTCAGAGGGGACAGACAAAGAGGCAGGGCTGAAATTTCGTCGTGTCAGTTTAAAAAGGCAGAGTTTTGCATTTACACAATATGCCCATTCTTGTTCTCCTTGACTCATGGAAAAATATTGAACATTGGACAAGAATGTAGGAATGTGTCTGGTGTCTGATCTCCACAAAAATCTAAACGCTGTTTGCATTCATGTAAGAAATAAAGAGCGGCTGTCCAGTCTCCCTTGATGTGTTAAGAAAATAACAGTAGTGATAGCAATATTGCTATAATAGCAGCAGTAATGTAATTTTTAAAACTAGCTGTGTATCTAGTACAAATAAAGCACAAATCCAGGCACTCACAGCCCTTAATCCCAAACCCAGCTCAGCAGAGCTTGCTAAACCATTTGCCTGTCACAAGCATTGCAAAGGCTTTTCCCTACCAACTGCATCTGAAGCCACTGTTTTTCTCTCTGGATAGCAGAGGTTAAAGCTTTTTATTGCTTTTTTTGACTTCAGATGCCGTAACAGTTGCAGTGCCTATATTACCATCTATGGCAGACAGTCTGTGTGTCTGCCAACTGTCAGGCAGCCTATTCATCTCCAGTTGCCTTTTGCCTACTTTCTTCAGCAGAAGAATTTCCCTCCACTTGATTTCATGTGCTGGAGTCCTGTTCCTGATGAAGTTTCTGCTGCTTGTTTTTCAACACAGCGTGGCTTCAAAACCCGTTTGCGTGGGAGCCCACAGCCCTGATGAACTTGTGGCTCCTACGTCGTGTGCAGCTTGCAGCTTGCCATCCGGCCAGCTATTGCCCCGGGTCTGGGCAGCGTCACATAATTGGCAGTATGTTGGTTAAACCAAGTTATTATTGACTGGAGAAAGAGGCAAGCAATGGGGTCCCCCACAGCCTGAACTCATGGGCTACTCTCGGATCCCCCAAAACATCCTTCCTCCTGCTTGTCCCATGACTTTGCTATGGAATCTGCCTACTCATCCTCTGCCTAAACCTCCCCTCTTCTTTCCCCAGTTGTTCCCATCCACCCAAGATATGTGCTCTGTGTGGTGAGGATATATTGGTACATGTTGTGTTTGACCACTCCTGACTCAGGTGTTCCTGGAAATCCCCTCAAGTACCTGTCAGCATCCTTAGGCACTAGCATATCTCTGAAATCCAATACTGGGGTATTTCACCGTTTTACCAAAGCCTGCTTAGCAAGGAAGATTGTGCAGGAAGATGGGACGGGCATGTCCCCAGGCCTTAAAGTTCAGACCTTACAATCACAGCCTTATGTTATACTGTCCTTTGCCTAACCAAATCATGTTCCGATTTAAGACAGGCTCTGAAATCAAGAGAGGCAATGCTGATACTTGCTGGCTGCCTCTTTTTGCTCCCTAGTACTTTACTGATCTGAAAACCTGCAGACCTGCGTTATTTCCTGACCCATGCCATGAGCTAGTGACCCACAGGAGGTGGAGGGAGGATGAACAGCTCTGCCAGACCTTGTGACAGAGGCAAAAAAGATCACCCATTTGCATGTCAAATCGGTGTGTTTATTTTAATTTTTCCTAGGTGTGACCCAGTTCTTGGGCTCCATCCCCAAGCTGTGTGAAGCTTCTTGAAATTTCACTTAAAACCCTGACCCCAAAGGATCAGTCTCACAGTTCACATTTAGCAAGATCCGAGCCATGGGTTGCTTCTCCTGCCACGAATGCTTTATGAAATTGCCTACAGAAAAGAGACAGCACCTTAAAAAAACCCTCCCTCACACACCCCAGCCAGGAAGCCCACAGCCAGAGGCATTTGCCTACTTCTCTGCTCCCAGAGGAGCTCATGTCCAGAGCTCCTGAAGTCAACAGAACGACTGTTGTAGACATCAGTGTGTCTTGGATCAGTCCCCAGCTACCCAAGAGAAGAGATAGGCTTTGCAGCCCATCCAGATGGTTAACAGCTTTAACATACAACCACTGCCGTATTAAATCTACAGCAAATTAAATGAACACTTAAGACACTCAACTGAAAGTGCTATTGACTGTGGTAATTAAATCGAAATACCCAATTAACCACACCAGAATAAGAAATTAATATATCACGGAGCACCACTCTACAGTGTCAGAGCAAATCAGATGTTGTCTATACCTTAATTTGGGCTGAAATAATTTTTAAAGGAAGTTTATGATTATATAGATGTGTTTATATAGCACATGCATATATATGCCTATAAATGTGTCTATAAATATATACAGACACATATTATACTATTATATTTAAGTCTTCTGTCTGGGCTCTTAGTCTTATGTTGGCAGAGCCATACTTTTAATTCCAGGTCAGCAAACATCTTCCAAGATAAACTTGCACATTATTAAAACATCTAAATCAGAAGGATTACAAATGTCCTGCAGTGGACCTTTTTTTCTGTATTAAGAACATTTACATGAAGGTGTCTGCAGTTTCAAAGCCGTTTCAGACTGAGGCCAAAGTTAATGCTTGACAAAAAAAAAAAAAAAAAAAAAAAAAAAAAAAAAAAAAAAAAAGAGAGAGAGAAAGAAAGGGCCTTTTTTCTCTCTGTTTAGCCAGTGCTGTCAGGTCTCTGCCTGCTGCTCTAACCACAGACACTCCAAAGCAAAAGTTTACCTTTGATTAAGCCATCTAAGTGTTAGGACTCTTAGGCTCTGAACCTGTCTTCTCCTTTTTTCAATCAGGAGTGGAAACTTGATCTCACTTACAAAGGTACGCTTTCCCCAAACGTTGATAGATTGCAGTGATAAAGTTCACTTCATCACTCCAGGTGAGTCTCCTGGTGGAAGGTGCTGAGCCATCCCTAGTGACAGAGCACCCACCCCCAAAGGTGGTGGTTTCAGGGCTGCCCAAGCATGGCCACTCCCAGAGATGTGCATGAGGACCTGGCTCTGTTTTGGCCTTTGGAGGGGAATTTGCTTTCCACAAATAATGAAACTGCAGCCTTGTAATAGCAGCAGTCAAATGACAAAAGGCCAAATCAGGTTACAGTCGCTCAATGCTACTGAGTTATTTGAGTAGTGGCAGGAGGAGTTATTTTTAAGAGCTTCACATCCCAGTCTCATTGACAGTAACGAGATATTGTCTATGAGCCTTAATCTTCAGCTCACGATCCAGGAGGTCCTGAAAAAACAGATGTGACAAGGTGGAAAATATCTTTGAAATTTGGGGTTTTGAGTAAGGAACATATTTCTTTCCATTTCCTCAGCCATCCCACTAAACCTGGCATTTCCCCAGCATTGGCCCTGGTTTGTCCTGGGGTGGTGACCAGGTCCCATTCCTGCCTAGCACTCCTAATGGCCTCTGTGCCTTGCTGCCCAGTGGACAATGCTGAGGCAGGTGGCTCTCCTTGACAATGCTGGACCCTGCATCCCTGTGGGATTGTGTTCAGACATTCCAAGTTGCTGTCCTTCACCCAGGCTATGGAGCTGGGGGAGACGGAGGTGACCCTACCATGGTTCTGTAGTATTTTGGAGGGGCTATACAGGTACCATTTCTGTAGATCTCTTTGCTTTGGTCATGACTCTCTTTTGTCCAGTTACATATGTTTTCTGGCCCAAACTGATCCCTTATTGTTCAGCTCATCGTAAGAGGAATTGCAGCTCCTGTGGCCCTCTGCTACTGTTTATGCTGGAAGAGACCAGTGGATATTGGCAGGCAAACTTGGACAGGATTCACAGGGTGAGAGGGCAGGGAGGGCAAAAGGGCACAATGTGGCCCTCAATTTCCTCACTTGCCTTGCAGACAGTGTGCCCATGGATAGAGGGAAAGTTCACAGGTGGGATGAGAGTTCTCCTTGTTAGTCAGGAGATTAGGCTGAGGTAGGTCTTGAAATGCTTAGATCTGAAAGGTATCTTAAATCTTGTTAAGTATCTGTAAGACCTGTTTCCTCTCTGTGGAAGATACTCAGCTGGCCCCAGAAGCCTTCTTCTATTTATCTGACAACACTTCCGAATACATTGAGCTGCCCACTCCACCTTGTGAAGGAGAGGTCGTACAGCCATGTACAAGACGTGTGCTGGAACAGAGATGCCTCAGGCTTCAAAATGCATGGACAACCTCAAGCAGCCAGGCAAAGCTGTGCTGCTTTGGCCATACCTCCTTCACCCTGCTGCAGAGAGAGGCAGGAGGAGCAAGGCTACTATTGGCCAAGGTGGCCTCCCTTATGCCTGTGAGATGCCCAATTAAACCAGCTCCAGCTGAAGTCAACAAAAAACTCATAGCGGGCTCCAAGGCTGGTCAGAGCCTAAAAGAAGAACCTGGCCCAGACTGCCTGGCTACTATTCAAAAGAGCTCTTAGTTATAAAGAACAAATTGTAAGTTCTCATGTAATGTCCCTGGCAGAATTCAAACTTGTAAAAGAAAAGCCTGTAAACATCATTCTCACTCAGGAACTGTGCAGTGCTGTTTACTGACCCAAATGCGCTTCAACATATCGCAGAACTAAGCAGGTTGAATCTCCTCCGGCCAGTCCTGAATGACAAATTTCAAAAGGTTTCTCTCCTTTTCTTTCCCTCACTGCCTTAATACAAAGAAACACCACATTTTGCTCACCTAGATCTAAAATGATGACATACAGCTTAGAAATGACTTCAAGTACCTCAGGGAGATTATAAACAAAAGCAGTTCATGAGCTCCAATTCTGCATCTACCTGCTGGGAAACCAGCAGTGAAGAGCAGGTCTCTGAGCCCTGTTGGGGTGTGTGAGGGATTTGTTTACATGCTGGAGGAACAAAGTCATGTCATGGAAATTCTACAAATGGCTTTGCTGAATTTTACGTTTGCATTTTCCAGCTCCTAGCTGAGAGGAAGCACAGTGTCTCCGAACCTGAAGTCTCCTTTGCTGGCGGATTATTTATTAAACGGTGATGGTAGGCTGAAGCTGTTTTCACTTAAGAAGAGTTCGTTTCAAAGACTAACGGAGAAGTAGAGTTGCCATAGTTACCTGAGCAAGCCCTCAGCACAGCACAGTTCCTTCCTACAACCCAAGAGTTTAGGTCAGCTTGCAAGTTTGACAGACAAAGCTTAATGGTTTGCTGTTTCATGCAAGTGAACTGTATTTCTCAAGCGAGAAGGTGGCATGCAAACTATGGACAGGATTCACACCAGCTGGAAATTCTGAGGGTGTCTGGACAGCTGGGGAGGAGTCTGCAGTAAAAACACAGTTAGATCATGGCACTGGTTTTGGCCGTCCAATCCAGCCCATCATTAACAGCTTCTGTACAACACTGTTATCATAGAGTCCCTATGGTTGGAAAGGACCTCTAGGATTATCAAGTCCAACCTTCCTTCCAACATTTCTTCCTGTTCTTCCTCAACTGTTCTTCCTCTAGGGGCTATAAAAATGAACAAAACCTTTGTTCAAACTAAACTTCCTTTCCTTGTCTGTTGTTCCTGCAGCCTTTCCATTCTAGTGGTCCCATTGTTTCACTTGGAAATGTCAATGAGCTGCACAGCATGCCCAATTTATAAGGAATATGTTCCATTTTAGGAGGCCAAAATCATACACTATGTTGTTCCACAATTAATTTACTTGAAACTTGCTTAGGCTCACTATGGTCTGTCTGAAATGGCCTTCTTTCTTTCTGTCTTTTTTTTTCTCCCCTTTTTTTAGGTCCTCACATCTGTATTTAGATTGGTAGCTACTACAGGAACTAGCTTTGCACCTGAACAAATAAGATTGCTGAGGAAAAGATTAGTTTCTTTGTGCTGGCCAATTTGGACACTGGGCATCTCAGTGAATGAGCATTTTTCTTTTGAACATCCCTTACTGGAAGTAGCAAAAAAAAAAAAAAACCCTGATTGTATCATCTGTTAAGTGGGTCATTCCTACAAAGAGGACGAGAGGACTGGAAAATCTGCCTTCTTACTCACAGTTTCCTTCAGTTCTCCTTTCTCTAGCATTGGAGAGAGCAAAAGGGAGAAGAATGTGCATAGAGACTTAATTCTCCTGAGAACCTGGTCAAGTTGGGCAATCCACAAATGGGC
The DNA here is from genome assembly GCF_000691845.1 of Merops nubicus. Taxonomy (NCBI): domain Eukaryota; kingdom Metazoa; phylum Chordata; class Aves; order Coraciiformes; family Meropidae; genus Merops; species Merops nubicus. Next base: position 66,623 of record NW_008602173.1, on the reverse strand, counting down.
AGTCCTACATCACCACAGTGCCCAGGTTTCCATATTGCTCCGTCCTGTCCCCTTCTTGGTCTCTTCCCCCAGCAGCTTTTTGTCGTGGTTTCAGGCATAAGTATGCCCTCACCAACCAGCACAACTACAATTTAATTAGGAAGCAGGTGATGTGAGCACAGTGAAAAGTGGTCACATACACTGGCCACTTCTGTCATTAATAGATCAAGTTTTGTGAGATCACATTGGTGAGTCTTGCTAAGGGGGCTGCAGTGTGGGCTGGATAATGTTGCTGACCTGGGACCAGAGACTTAGAGGGATTTAGGCCCCTAAATCCTACTCAAAATCAATGGGGATTAAGTGTCAAAGCTGAGCAGCTGTCTAAACTCCCCTGGAAGATCTGAGGCTGAGTTACAAGGTGCCTACTCAAGCAGTCCTGCTTGCCTCCACTTTCATTTCTAATCAATATAGTTGACATGCATTTCAGAAGGCATAAATTCATCTGCATGGTGCAATTCAAGTGGAAGATTGCAAAGAGGAACAGAGGACAGAGAATAAAGAGTAAATGTTGAAGCAAGAAGATAAGGACGAGAAGGAAACATGACAGGGGTAGAAAAGCAGAGAGGAAAGAGGAGATGATGGGAAGACTGGACAATGAATAAAGAAAAGGAACAATCTAAAGCATGTGGAAAAAGAAGGGAATGAGGAGAGAATGAGGAAGGGAAGAGTATATGATTTAGTCTGAGAACAGAAGATATTGAAGGAATAAATCTGCAGTAAGATTCTAGAGAACTGAAGAAATACTGACTGAAACAAAGGAATAAAGGATGGCAGTCCCAAGACACTGTTTCTCTACATATGAAGTAGTTTGTCATTAGAGAACCTTTGCAGGATGCACCTATGTTATGGCTTACTATCTATGCTGGTTATATTAAAAGAGCATGTTTCTGGCTGGATGATTGGCATAGGGGACATTAAATTTCCACAGACAAGGAGCATGGAAGAGCACCATGCCAATGGACTTTTGGTTGCTTAGTGTCTTTGCATTTCCCTCCTTTCTCTGCCAACACTGAACCAATTCCAGGCAGATTTGACAGACTTGCAGCAGGCTCGGAGGAGCGAAGCTCTTACACATTGCATGAAAACTAGTGGCTGATGAGAATGTCCAACCTGGGCCATAGACAAGGGAGGCACTGGCTGAATCCAGTTGTATTTGTTCAGCAGAGCCTGGCACAGTTGCAAATTGACCCACCTAGCATATAACATCTCTTGCCTGGTGAGGATGTTATAGGACACAGGAGAAGGAGCCTGGTGCATTGGTTAGTAGAAAAAAAAGAGAATGTAAAGGGACAATGACTCAAATCTGTAAGAAACACAGCTTTTTCTGTTTCTTTACCATCTCAATTTTCAGAGGTAAATTACCCTGGATGATTTAGGCCATAAAAGCTTTTGAGTCATCTTCACTATTTAGCTGTGAAAGATGAGACAGTTCAGTTCAAAACACTCATCTGAAGACATGTTAAATAATTAACAGTATATGGTCTGCAATGCTATTTGCTGTCCCATGGGGCTCCTCGTCCTCTGACCTTGCAGCAGCCTTATTTCACAAACAACGCTCCGCAGGGTTGCACACTGACAAAACTTCTTAAAATAAGGAATTGTAATTCAATATCAGCCTGATCAATACATGTGGTGGAACAGGTAGCTTGTGCCGGTTCTTTTGGGCCCCAAGTAAATAGAGCTGATATAAACAATAGGCAAAACTGCAGAGGAAAGAAAAGGAATGCAGCATATGCCAATGCCAAAGCTTGAACGCATTCACACAATGTAGTAAACTAAGGTCAATGCCTTTGTTAAGAAAATCTTGGCAAATTGCATCTGCTGTAGAGGTCAGGAAATTATGTTCACAAGGAAACAAAAACTTGCATGTTATTTAACATTTCCAGCCTCTGTAGCATTTCTACGTCAGTTCAGATACACAACATCCCCAATGAGTAACAGATACTGCTGAACGCGCTGCTTTCTTACAGGCTCAGTTCTAACAGGGGTAGAAACATTTATGGCAAAATTGTGTTTTTGCTGAGCAAACGACCTCTTTGAAATGGAAAAATTTTGAGAATGACTCAAAAGAAAACTGAGTGCTTTATTTCCCCTCTTTCCAAGTTTTCTACTTTACACTCATTTTAATTTAATTTTAAGGTTTACTGTTCCTTTTTTGTGTTCATCATTTCATTTCAGGTTTTCCAGTGCTCTCATCACAGGTCAGCCTCTCTGTGCTCTGACTGGCCAAGTGTCCTTTATCACAGTATTTGTCAAATAGTGAAAAGATAAACTAGCAGATAATCACTAAATGTTATGGGTTGACATTAGCAGCAAATTAAAATGCCAGGTCATTCAGAATCTTGCAAAACTAAACTCTTTTCCAGGAAACAAGAATTTATTTTTTCTACTTTTATCTCGATTCAGCTGAACTGCTAACTACAGTGTGCAGCTTTTGGCTGAAAATGATCTTGGCATCAGAAAACTAGAGAGTGGCAAATATGGCACCAATTTGTAAAAAAAAGTTCTAGGCAAAATGCTTATACAAGGTAAAATGTATGTATAACACAATTCTAAAGAATAGCTTTAGGTGACACCTGGGTAAATAGGATATACTGAAAAGCCCAGCTCAGCTTTTGCAAAGGAAAATTGTACTGCACAACTCTACTAAGGCTTTTTGAAGGAGATAAAAAATGTGAACAAGAAGGATTCAGTTGACATAGCTTAACTGGAAAGTTTGTGCCCAAGGCTGCCCAGAAAGAACCCTTGTTGGAGATGCTTAAAGAAACTAGGATGTTGTGGGGTAAGAGGGAAGCTCTTCACATTGGTTAAAAGGCAGAATGGGAGGGTAAGGGCAAATTATGAGTTGTCACAGTGAAGGGAGATTAACAGCAACTATGTGATAGAAAAGCAGATGAATTTCAATATAGATAAATATAAATTCCAGCACATAGGAAACATTCCTTACTCTGCCTACAGTGATAGGCCCTAAACTCAGTCTTTTGCAATGACATCCCAAGGTCAGACTAGACAGCACTATAAACATTATCTCAGTGCTCAGAAAGGCAAGTGCTCAGACAGCAAGCTGAATGCCAGCAAAGGAATAGAAAGCAAAGCAAAGATGTAGCATGTTGGCACTTCTTAAATCCACCCCCTGTCTCAAAAACAACATAATAGAAAGAAAAATATACAGGGGTAAAAGGACAGTCAAAGGAAAAAAAACAAAAAACAAAAAACAACCAACTTCCACAGAAGAACCAGGTAAATAGACTAAAATTTTGCAGCCCAGGAAGAGGAAAAATTGAGGGGGGAATATGATGCAAATGCATAAAACATGTTGCATGCAGTAGGTGAGCAAAGATCAGTGAATCTTCCAATGCAAAGGTTGGAGGACAACAAAAATGAGCACATGGCAACATAAAACCAGACAAGGAGGTCCTTATGTGAGGCACAGCTATGGAGCTGTTTTTATCAAGATGCCTTACATGCTGTAAGTTTAAAGGGCTTCAGGACACAACTGGATAAATTAACTGAAGAAAAATCCATTCAAGCTACAAAATGCAAACACATAATTTATTGCTGCTTAGCCAGAGATGGTTGGAGGCTGGGTGAGCATCCTGGGGAAGGCTAGTGTATGCTTACCAGGTTTGTATGCTCTTGTACTAAGGACCACTAAGACTAACCAAATACAGAACCAGACAAACCTTTGGTCTTAGCTAGTCCAGGCTGCTTATTTGTGCTTGCTCTGAGATTTAAATCACAATCTTTTAGTGTGTGCATGAAACAAAATGAAAAATCACTTTATTATGCTATCTCTGTTCATCTCAAACTGCTCTCAGTTTGAAGGGGAGCATTTAGAAAACACCTTGGGAAGGTATACAAGAAACGTTTTAAGGACTTCTATCTTCTGGACTGCAAATGCCATTTTTTATATATATATTCATATAGCAACCAGGAAAATGGAGCTTTGATGTGCTAGAGATGATTGGGTGCTGGTGTAATATCACAAAAGCTCGTGAATGCTTATGAAGGGATCTATTTCTGCAGACATGGGTGATTCTGTACATACTGTTTATAAGGAAGCTTCCAAACTCCTCTCTCATCACTAAGCCCAAATTTATCCATCACAGCATTGAAACAAACCACTAGAAAATGGAAGCATTGGTCTGTCAGAAGCATCTCCCTACACAGCTCTGTGACTTTCTAAATAAACTGGAATGTTATTTCCCTTGGGTGAAATCCGTTGAAACTGATGGATTTGTTGTTATTGAAAATCCCAGGGGGGCTGAAATTTTGATTCCAGTACTTAAGTTTTGAGAACATCAGATGATTTAGTTGTAATTGTGTAATCCTGAACTGGAAGCAGGGAATGGATGATCTAAGAACAGGTTTGTCATCTCCAGCCACTAGATACTGACAGGTTAAGACTTCCATTTAAACACAAGGCATGGAAGGAAAACATATTATTGTTCTGCATTAAAAATGAGCAAGTAGATTTGAGCTGGGAGGGGACAAGCAGTCCAGCCTGACGCAGTGCTTGGACCTGACATCATTTTTCTGGTCCTGGTCCCTTCATTTGCCTCATGTTTTCATCCTCCATGCTCGCTGTTTCTCCTGATAAAGCTAACAATGCCGCAGTTGTTTTGCTCCCTGCTGCTGCCGACGGCTCTATTTTTAATCGCAATTAATGTGGGGGCCAAAACAAAGTAAAACTTATCTCTCGCTGGCATTGTTTGTGAAGGGGCTGTTTAGTCTGAGGCCACGGGGCATGCCTCTCACCGGGCAGCTCCACAGCTTCCTCCCAAGTCAAGCAATGCTCAGGGCCTGTGTGACCCCTGCCAACGAAAGCGGCCTCGCAGGTTTGCTTCATGCACTGTGGGTTTTTAGCATTTCAGGCCTTTTAAACATTCCCTGCAGCCTTGTGTTCTCTGTGTGGGTGTGTGGCATAGCGTGGATGCATGCTGGAGGGATAGCACTGTTTCTTGGGCTGTCTGTCCCTTCCATGATCATCCTGGACCTTTGAGTCCAGAGTCCACTTGTGAGTAAGGGTGCCTTATGTAGACCACGCCAGCTCCTCACCTGACCATGGGTTATTTGGGCCAGAATCAGGCCATCTTGACCACTGTGAACTTAACGTACCTGACGAAGAGGGATGCAGATGGGTTATCTAAAGCAACAGCTAACTCATGATGGTGCCTGAAAACAACAGCTGATGCTCCTGAGAGCCCATTTCCTTGGGTACCAAAGGCTTATGAATATGTCCCAAAGCGTCCTAGTGCATACGGAGACTGAAAGACCTCAACACTCTTACAGCTTAGAAGGGACTTGAAATTTCTGTAGTTCAGTCCAGAGCTCTGCTCGGTTAATGGGTTGTAGCCTTCCTCACCTACCTGAACAGTTTTGAACATAATACAAGAAATGGTCTACCTATAGCAAACGGCCTTCATAGGCCTTCAGAGTTCAGCGGGCAGGCAGGCAGCCTCGGTACTGCATCACCTGAGCGAGCAGCTCCAGCATGCCCTACGGTGACCTCAGGAGAATAATATTATTTTCTTTGGATCTTCTTTTAGGTTTAATTCCCAGACTGCTTATTTATCTAATTTACAGGAATTGGTTACACTCCAATTTTGCAAACAAAGAAATAACAAAACCATGTTAATTTCCAGCAATGTTGCTTATCAAATGCATTTTTCATAGACAAGATATTTGTTGAGCACTAGTCTACCAAGGCAATTTTCTGTGCCTGTGCCAACAGCCACGTTTCCCTGAAGAACTGAATGTATTTGAAATATTTTGAACCCCCACTTTCTGCTTCACTTGCTAAATAATTTCACATTTCTTCCAAAAGCTGATCTTCTTTCATCAGATAACAATCCATATTATTGCGACCTCCTGGAACAGAGGAATGCTACTGACAGAATGAATATTTAGGTACAGAAGTAATTTTCTTTTTTGTTTATTTTACTGCAGGAAAATGCTAAATTTGCACATTTCTAACTAGCATGTGTGTAGATGCACTTTTTGCCTAAGCTGTCCAAACCAGGTTATGCTTTATGAGCATATTTAACTAGTCCTCAGGGTTACTTTTTCCTACTTGCTTTTAATATACCAACAAACTTCAGCTGAAGGTCAGCTTTAGGAAACCTCCATGCATTGGACTTTCCATGCATTCAGGCAACCTTACATCCATCACTAGCAGATTCTAAAGGCATGCAAAAATGCACAAGGGAAATTTCATTAAAGGATGCCTGTATTATTAACTGCTTGCAGCTGCCCTATTAAGAAACAACAATATCAGCCTCAGAAATACTGAAGCTGGTTGCTAAAATGGTTAGGGACCAAGCTGTCTACCAGGCTTGAGTATGTATTTTATCTGAGCAAATGAAGGGAATAAGCATGTGTGCAAATGATCAGACATGCTGATTTGTGTGTGATTACTCAAGTCAAATGTTTAATTTGCATAACCGAATGCAAATTAGGTACAGAACTGCAGGCTAATGTGAAGCATGCCATTTGGCGCCTGACAGTTTTAAAAATCAGACTCAAAACCTCCACGCTTAGTGGAACTAAATCAGAGCGGTGGAATTCAGCACAGCAGATATCTATCATTTGATTCTGCTTATAATTATTTGCCAATAAGGGAGGATGACATGTAAACAAGCAGCAGAACCACAAGCCTGCTTCATTTTCTATCTCTCCAGGAGAAACTGCTATTCTAGGCTTCTAGCATGTTCTTTCTCGCCTTATATTTTAAATTAAAATATGTGACAAAGAAAAACCTACAACTGTATGAGGATATGGAAGGACTCCCTTACAATAGCTGTTTGGTAGGTTTTCTGGAAATGAAAGTTTTCCACTGTACATGGTCCTCAAATTATTTTTAGCTTTGTTTGTTTACAGTCCTCGATGACATATTCAATGTGATTTGATGTTTCCTAGTATTCTTGATCCGCTCTTTTCCAAGGGAAGCAGTGGAAAGTCTACAACGTATTAAACTGAATGCAAGACCTCGTACCAGGAAAATATTTGTAGAGAACAATCTGATGCAGATTGGGAGCAGAACTGGATGATCTAATGGGCATTACATTGCTGGAGTCTAATGATTCATATCAGCAAAATGGCAAAATGGCAATTCCGATGTTACTTAAGAGCACAGCAAGTAGGGGTTTTGTTTTATTTTGAAACTCTGACTGTAACATAAAAAGAATTACATAAACTCTGCTCAGGATATCTTTTTATAATGTCTATAGGTTGGTTATAAACCCAAATATTTCATAAGCCAGTCTTGGGAGCAGAAAAATATCCAGGATATCAAAATGTGGCTGAAGAAATGCAGCCTACATAAATATCCCAATTTTCAGCCTTACATTTGAAGATATAGTCCACCTGAGGCTGCTGCTGAACATTCAGCTACTGCCTGTTTAAACTGGGAACTATGAAAGAGAGGCACCCAAAGCTCCTACAACCTAGGAGGCAAAAGATACAGAGTTAAAAAACAGAACTGCCCAAAGAGCCCCAAATGACATGATTTTGCATGCCCAATTAATGACTTGTGAGTGGCTGAGGTTGGCAATGTGGAGGAACTGACTCATGAACGCTCTGCTTTCTCCAACAAGGAAAAAAGAAGCAGAGGGAAATGTCAGAGCTGCCCTTTGGTTGTCTTCCTCACGGCACGGAGAGCCCTCTGCAGCCCTGCAGTGTGGTGCATAGTGGACCAGGACTGGAGCAGCCGTGCTGAGGGCACCGGCACCACAGCACACACAGAAGAATAAAAAAAAACTAGAATAGAGGCAAGTATTGATCATCTGGGATGGACTGGCAGAAGAAAGGTTTTGTAACCTACATGTGAGTCTAACACACACGTATTCATTGTGCATATGCATTTCTGGGAACACACTGTCTGCTAGCCTGCAAGTCCCACTGCTTCACTAAGTGTGAATCAGAGCTAACACCAGGGACAAGCATTGGTTTTCAAAGGCAAAAGAGTTAGCAAGTCTGTTCAAGAACCAAGATATTAACCACTGTGAGAGAAATGCAGATATGAGAAATGAGACATCAAGGAACAGCTGAAATTAATGGAATTGCACTTCATTATAATTCAGCTAAGACTCTGACTTTCTGCTGATACAAGTTCACTGGTAGACTCATAAAGATCAATATATCTACATACACATTACACACTACCTGTAGACTGATTTGTCTGAATTCAGCTTCCTGCAATGAAATCCCATCCTAGTTCTGTCCATGTGGCTGCAAGGCTTTCTACCCACCTGTGATGCCTCATGCAGCAACAGACAAGACTGACAAAGTCAGTCCTCATCCTTCTCTTTCATAAAAGAAATAGACTGAGATACCAAAATTCAATTCAGGAGAAGTTCCTTCAATTTTGTTAGACCCAGCACAGATATGCTGGTTCTCCTCCAGAAGACTATATTCATATAAGTTCAGACCCATAATTCAGCTCCCACATCTTGACATGTTTGCATGTGTCAGCTCAGTTATGGCAACTCCGTGTGTGTGTGTGCACATGTTCGCAGTCCTTAGCAAATGGGATATAATTCAAGTAATTGCAAACTAAATGACACTTCAGTGACAGGTGGGTTATGCTAAGTCACATTTCCAGGTATCTGCCAGGGACTGAGAGTGTGCACATGGACAGTTACATGGTCATCAGAAGAGCACAAAAGCTGTGGTAACCTAATTGAGAGTCTGAGCTCTATGTATGTACAGTCTGTGGAAGAGGTGTTGGTTGATACAGGTCAGATTTCCCTGCCTTTTCTTGATGACTACTTTATTCCTTCTTCAGTGATACTACACAGGTCTTTAGCAGTTGCCAAACTTCAAGAGCTGATTGTAAACTCACTTACAGAAAAAAAAAAAAAAAACACCACCAAAATTCTTTTGGCCAGGAACTTCTAACTGAAAGAGCTTTATGATTTCAGTGTACTTCGTTAGGATTTAGAGTCTCCAGGGGAAAACACAACCAGTATTTGCAATGCAATGTAAATATACAAAAAAGCCAGTGGAAATAGGAATATTCTCCCAGCCAAGAATTCTTGCAGACTGGATCTGCTGATGTGCTGGTGGCTGCAGGGGCTTGTAGGTGAGGGGCTTGCAGAAGAGCATGTAGGGTGTCTGAGCTGTTAGGGTGGGAACTCACAGGCAGTCTAGGAGGATTAGTAAGATCAGGGTACCCATCTTGGCATTTTTAAGTCTTAGGTTGTGACTCTGTAGGGGAACTGTTCTGATTTAAACAACAGCCACCACTGGTCCTCCTCCTCTCCTCCCACTCTTCCTTGTGCACTGGCATTTTTCTGTCCTCAGATGAGCTGGATTGGAGATGTGAGCCAGCTGACAGCTCTCTGCTCATTCCTGTAGGGTTAGTTTATTGCTGACTTAGCTTTCTGAACAGGTTTGCTGGTAGGGGTAGAAAACTGCCAGTGCCAGCAGAAGGGGAGCAGTGGGGGGCACAGGCAGGGGAAGGCAAAGAAGCAGAGCACTCCTGGGATCCAGCAGTTAAGCATTAAGTCCACTTTGTGGCATCAAAGTATGACACCATGAGCATTCCCGTCTCAGAATGGAAGAATTGATTCAACTTTAATTCTTAGGGCTTCAAAAATTATTTATCTGGCACATAGTCTGTTTGATGATCAGCTACTTCACTTTGCTTACTCCAAGCAGTGCTGGCAGATGATGCTGAAATAGGACAGTGTTTTCTTTCCTCACAAACACCAACTGTCCCTGGTCATCTTTATGTAAGCCTTCTGGGAACAGTGTTTGTAGGGGAGGGACCAGCAGCCAGTCCCATATGTGGATACATTTGGGTGCCTTGGCCCTGAGCAGGTGGCCCCAGTGTTTGGCTGACCCTCTGAGATAGTCTGAGCACAGCCCAGACCACGATGGAGAAGGACGAGGAGGTGAAGTAGGGCATGGGGAAGGGAGGGGTGGAGCCATGGAACTGCGATGGGAACTCATGCATCCTGACTGCCAGCAACGTGGCCTGGCCGACAAGGTCTATGGCTTCAGAGCAGACTTTGCAAGCCTTTGAATGCAAAGGAGCTGCATGGTGGACATGACATCTCACAGCAACAGTGACACCAGAAGGCTGTTTGTATGGAGTCTGACCCCCTCAGTCCAAACACTGCTTTACATGGGTCCAAACAGAATAAAAATTGAGCCAAAAGTAACCAAAACCAGACAGGCAGTAGCCATCATTCACCCCTTCTTCAGGCTAAACCAACACAATTTCTTTCTAATTGAATTTCCAGATGTCTAATATAAAATAAGTACCAAAAACCAGCTTCAGAAACAAAAAGGCTGCAAGTGACACAAGGCGTGTGGAGTTCAGGCTCATGCAGCCATGCTGTCCTGGTCTCACCCCAACATGCATTCGGTCACTTTGGGGGTGCCAAGACTAATCCATTAGCACCACACGATGTATGTGGAATGTTTTCAACAGGGTGAACTAAGAGAATGTAAATCATCCCTGACACAGCAACTAATTAGGCCAAAGAGAGCCAAACAGCCTCAGCGATGTGCCACAAGAACAACCTCGTCTTATTTTGACACTCCAGGCTTGTGAGGTCTCCTCAGCTTCTGAAAGCCTCCTTAGCTCAACAGATTTTACAAATGGCACATCAGCGCCCACACATCCAACAACTAGAAAAACAGAGAATTAAAAGGTCCCAAATTTCCAGTCTGTGTTTTTATTCTCCCACCATATCCCCTCTCTCAGACCTTAATACCATGTCTTGTTATCATTAGGTAATTCGCTGACCTCTTATGTCTTCCCAACAGCTGCAGCTTACAGACTTTGTCTAACATTATTTCAATGAAAGTTTATGGAGATCTTTGCTTTAAATAACCTAATGAAATAAGGTTAATAATTAATCCCTTTGGGCCAAAGTCTGTTCCTCTTTATTTTTGTTCTCTAAAAGAGGCTGTAAAAGTCCCTCCTGCAAAGGGTGTCCCCTTGGAACTTCACGGAGATTAACCCGCAAGGTTTGACTGAAACTATGTGATGGGGAGTGGGAAATTTTCAGTCAAAAAGGATTTTCCATTGCAGAAATGCAGACTTGTCAAAGCAAATATATTTTGTGGAAAGTATTTCTAAAGAAAAAAATCACTGCAGAATTTCAGTGCTACAAGAAACAAACAAACAAAAAGTCTTCCAAAGTAAAACAAAGATAAATGTTAAAAATATCAAAATGCACCATGACATGGAAATTTTGAATTTCAGCTGGTTTAGCAGAAGCTTTCAACTATGCAAATAGTCTGGCCTCTCCAAGTACTTCTCAACAGGTCCTCAACAGCATCCACTTTGCGCAGGAACACAGAATTCCTAAAGCCGGAGGGGGACCTTCATGTAAAATCTGTCTCCATTTATGTGCAAAGTGAGACAAAGTATTCCACCCACTAATTTCAGCATTCCTCCATGAGATGTTGCAACATCAGCTGTGCTTGCTCTTAAGGACTCTGACATGGGCTGTTGCCTCCACTGCAGATGGCAGGTCAAGCACTGGGATGTTCAGTGGGGTTAAATGCTCACTGGACAGCTGGGAATGGCTGGGCTGCAGTAGCACAGATCTCTGGGCAGGCTCCTTTATTCTACTGAGCTAAATCAGTCTAAGAGCTCTCTGCTGCTGCTGTTGGATGGCTGCTGCTCCCTGAATTAGCTCAATTAACGCTCATGCATCTCAACACTGTGCTGCAATCTGCAGTGTAGACAGAACATTATTTCTAATCTAAATTTATCCAGCTTCGATTTCCAGGCACTGGATCCTGTTATGTGTCTGTCTATCCATTCTAAAAACCTTCTATTATTAGAAATAAGCTACAAAGTTGAACAGATCACATTCATCATCTCTTTATGATCCTCCCACTGTTTTCCTCACTTCTAAACCACCATGTCCCTTCTCTGCATTCGGGTCTCCTTTTCTCAGCCTTTTTTACTGTGGGGAAGCAAATGGAAGGCTGTGAGTGTGGCACCGGCTGGGGATGTGGCTCTCACTGGAAAGGGGTGATCAGAGGGCAGGAAGTACTGGCAAGTGCATCTGTTGTGGTGCTGGTAGAGAACCACTGCAGGCACACTTGCATTATGTCAATGTTTTACATGGTTGGTGGTGTCTGAAAGATTGTTCTGATGTTGGCTTGATTTCTCACCTGATAGGTATTTTGGCTCTGTTATGTCTTGCTTTGTTCTAACAGTTATATGCCAACAAAACCACCTTCTCTTCTCCTTCTGACTACCCCCAACCCTCCAAGCGAAGCACGCGATGTAAAACATGCTCCATCTTTTGCCTTGCTGTCAAATCATGACTGGTTTTGGAGTGAGCTCAGATACGGATCTCATCGGGCGAGATCAGGTTCACCCACGGAGATGAGGATAATCCTTTGTCTGCAAAAAGCAGTTTGCAAAGTTCAGTGCAAGTTCCCTGCACAGTCCTGACGTTTGTGCTCTGCCCACACAAACGATCCGAGCGCTGAACTGTGGGAAACATTCCTCTGCCGCACTCGCCGAGCTGCCAGAGCGGGATGCAAAGCTAGGATTTATAGAGTTAAGAATTACACAAGGTTATATGGCTATATAAAATGCAATTAAGATGCAAAGAATATTTTATAGCCTGACTGCATCAGTGTCATAGAATTTCATAGCTGACTGTGTGTTTTTCCATTTCCTAGAGCACTCTTTAAAAGCTGAAGGAAATGTATTAAAAGCCAATGAGATTAAATTATACATAGTTCCTATTACTTCTCTCTTATAAAAGGACCTCACATGGACACCTCAACCTGAAACACAGAAATGATGAGGTTATTTTTGCCATAAGCCAAACATATGTCCTTTAGATTATGTAAGAAATATTTGTGGTCCCTCCTGGTGTTGTCAGCATGTTCATCTTATATTAGATTCTCAAATACACAGAAATAACCCTACTATTAAAGCTAAACAAAAGGGATTTAATGGGTTGGACTAATGAGTTTCAGGAACTGATTATCCACGACAGTATGATACTGGCTGACGTGTTAAAAACAGTGAAATAACATAGGACCTTGCCTAAATGAGATTTATACACAGTGCCAGCTAGCTGGTAAAAAATAGCAATAACCTTTTAAAACATTAATTTAGGCTTTTATTAGAATACAAAGAATCTCCAGTTTTTGAAAGCAGGCATTGTCTCCCCTTTTAATTTCAACAGCACCATGGCTTGAATACAACACAGCAGGGTGTGTGTTTTCTAAAGTTGGGTTATTATCAGAGCGCTCAATGTAGTTTGCCAATAAGCCTTTATTTGGCAAAGCTTAAAACTGCTGACAAATGAGATTCTTCCTACAGCAGTAAAACAAGGCACAGTTAAATACGCCTAATTACAAAAGCACACCGAGAACCACCGTGAGGTATGTACGTAGCTGAAAAATCAAACGATCTCTGCATCACAACTGAAAGGCTGGCATCCCAACACCATCTAACCACAGGGATTAAAAATAAAGAAACCCAAAAGATGTGGGGACAAGCTCCTGCCCGATTTATGCCTGATTCAGTCCCACTGCAGCCAACAGACCCCGTCCTGCCCTTACTCAGACCGCAGTGACCTCCTCCCATCAGCCATGTATCTGTAGTCACGCTGGATTTAGGGGCTGTCTAACCACAGTGAAATGAGTGCCCCAAAAGAATGGCAGCAAGTTTAAGCATCCAGAAGGAGAAATCTGAAATTAAATTTATCACCTTGAACTGTAAATTCAATGAACTGATTGTCTGCCTACAAAAGTATGGCAGTGCTTATTCTTCTGGACCTCAGCTACTTTCTTTCCATAAAAGTGAACTGATATAAAGCTGAGAGTATAATTAAAACCTTGAAACTTAATGAAAAAAAAATGCATCTTTTTAAAGTGAGGTAGTTCTTCATCTCTTTCTTCAAGGTAAGACTGGGTCACTAATAGACTTGTTTCTTTTCTGCAGTAGTGTAGGATAATGTGCACTTTGAGTTCAGATGCGAATCTCACTCTAAGACAATTATACATAGCACTGATGAACTGTATTCTAACTCCAAGGGAATTTTCTAGTGTTTTGTGGTATACTAATTTGCCCACTTGGGCTAAAGGTTGTTTCTAAGGTACCCTTCAGGTAATGTACTTTTCATCCAGAAGCATTTCAGTAGCTATTTGGGAGCAACGTTTTCCAGTGAGAGAATATAAGCAATGAGAACCACAGTGAACATGACTGAGAAAGAGAAAATTATTAACAATTGCATTTTGATTGAGGAACAGAGTCCATTTAGTTGACCTAGTATGCAGCTTCTGAGCAGAAAACTCTCTTGACCTCAATATCAGGATATTTGATAGAATTCCCAGGCAAATCTCAAGACAAACAGGAGTAAATCAGTACATCTAGATGCAATATTGATATTTCATGTCTATGCTCTATGGTTTTTTTTCATATTTTAAAGATTTCATATTTACTAGAAATATTTAGGAAATTGCATTAAGAACCACAAAGAGAAGTAGCCCATTACAGCAAGGGCAAGTAGCCAGTTAAAATGCCAGAGCTTCAAATAAAATGTCTTATAATATAATGGAGTGTCTTCTTTGTTACTGTGTCCCATCGCTTCCTTCAGCTACACTGAGTGTCCCTGAAAGGGAATCTACACCAGCTTGCCACAGTGTGTCTCAGTCCCTTAGACTGAGATTATATTTAAGACAGAACTGTATTTCCTATATTTAAGACAGAACTTAAGGCTTTCATGTTTATTCTCACTACTTTCAGGAACAAATTGTGTTAGTTTCCAGTGTAAGTTTTCTGAGCATTATGACCCTAAACTAAAATTTTAGTTTGAAAATTAAACTTAGGACTTTCACAGTTCTTCTGTGTGAGCTGAGGTCTGATACATATGTGCCTAAATAACATCTTGTCAGAATAAATAAATAAATAAATAAATTTAATAATAAATAAATCTTGTCAGAAATGCCTGAAATGCCTAAGGAACCCCAACTTCCCTTTCAAAAGCATTTAAATCATAAGGAAGCATCAATTTAATAGAGGATCAATTCATTTAGGCACCCGAATGCACCAAGTCACTTTAGAAAATGAGCCCCAACCTCTAAGGTCATGTAAGTGCTTTTGAAAACTTTAAATGCAAGCTCAAATTCACCTTAATTGCACTGATAATAGAGTTCAGGCTGAAACAGGATTCCTGGGAATAATGTGTAACCAAAAAAGGATCCTGGTTTCATCGTGAGATCCCAGGTTAGGTTTGCAGACCTGGCAGGGCGAAGAGAGGAGCTTTTCATTGATCATATGTGATCTGTAGATAATAGAGACACAACAACAGAGCTCTAGATGTGTATCTTTCTGAAAAGGGCAATCTTTAAAAGCATGGGGGAAACTTCAGGAGAACAATACACAACGTATTAGTCTGGAAATTAACAGCTGCCCTTAGTGGAACTGTTATTAGGTGTATGGAAAGGGCACTGTTTGGGTAACTCAAAGCTACACTTGTACCTAAAACTAAATTCCTGTTTATGATGTGCCCATGAACGGCTGTGATGTGAGCCTGTGGAGCAGAGTGCTGCGGTCCCCAGAGCCAGAGGAGTGGGGAAACTGCAGGCAGTTCAGAAGGCATCAGCAAGAGAGATGAAGCAGATGGAAGGACCAACACATGAGAAAGGATTAAAGAGTTAACTATGCATAGCCTGCCCGAGCACTGAATTAAAGTGCCCAGTTCATATAAATGCTTTGGGAGCCGAGTTATTTACGGGAGTGTTAAAAACCAGGGAACATCAGGGATAGTTTTAAAAATTTGGACACGTGTAAGGCATCCATAGCTTGGCAAGTTAGCATGTGTCAGCAGAACCATGGCAAGTCTTTACCTATGCACTTTCAGCCCAAAAGCTCATTTGCCCTAAACTGCCCTGAAACAGGTTAGAGCAAAGCTGCATTTGCTGTGTGCTAGGAAAGGGCACACGGACACCAGCAGAGCTGAACTCAGCCAGGGTAACTTGTTAATGAGGCCAAGTGATAAGGAAAAAGGAAAAAAACCAAAAGTGTTCTGGGTATCAGAAAAAAAATTCCTGACCCTGAGATCTATGGCTTTTATTGTTCTGTCTATCAGCAGAAGTGGAAGGCTTATTGATTGGGTTGCTTAAAAGTAGACTGGTAAAATACAAGACAGTGTACTACAAGGAGTAACTCTGAACCAGCAAAGAGATTAGTTAGATGTCCCAGCCATCTGGACAGCTTTCTCCATCTCTCATTTCCGTAACTTTCTGATAACTTTCTGTAGAGTATTGGGTGAAAGAGTCTAAAGAGAACAAAAGCCCCCTCGATTTCCCTTTTATTGCAGGATTCAGTTTACTGGATCATTTTTTTAACCTCTCCAATGTTAGAATAAATGTTTTCCCATTTGGGGTCTGAAATTGAGAGTGACAAAATACCCCAAGATGTTCTCATGGCATTTCCAGCTGGGACATGACACAAAGGTTGCCAAAAATCTCATGAGAAAGTTTATTATCAAGAGATTTCTGACCTCATCTTTCAAAGCTCTGCTCAGTGCTATAATATTGTCAAAACTGACTCCAAGCTCTGGTTCTCCTGAAAACTGTCTGTCACTCCCTGCTGCAATTTTAGATACAACTACAGCATTTGCAAGCCTTGAGGCTGCTGGGCAGTGTCAGTGGGAGTACTGGAAGGGCAGTGAGGGACTTAGTGGAGGGGGCGGGCAGGTTGGAAGACCTCTCAGCCCTGTTCTGCCTTCCCAGCATGGAAGCCCATGGTTTAGCCCATGCGACTGCACAAGATTTAGTCCAAAGCAAACCACTCTGTAACACATATAGCTGTAGACCAAGGGTCCCTGGCATCCACAGAGCCCTTCTGTCCCACCACATCACTTGCTAATCCTTGCTGAAGGCCTGATCATGTGCACTTCTACTCATGCAAGCAACTCAGTGATGCTACGACTCTTTCTTCATGGACTTTAATGAGTACAGTGTTTCCTCACCAGATACAGTCTTAAAGATGACCTTCATGGAAAGTACCTTGAGTTCTTTAAACAGAAGATATCTTGCAAAATATCACAGAAAGACTGCGACCTCCATGTCATTCTTTACAAAGATAGATATAATTCCAAAAGGTAACTACTATTTCTCCAGTGTTCTTATGTTCATCTTATGTTCAGCAGAATAACAAATTTTTTTTTTTTTTTTCAACTTGAAATGGAATGGCTTTTGGTCTTCACAGGTTTCTTCTCACACCCCTTTCAGAGATGTAACATGGGAAAAAAAAAAAAAAAAAACAAAGAGGAAATAAGAAAGGCAAAAAAAAAGGATGAAGGAATTTCCTTTATCAGATTAATATTTTTCACTTGTTATTTTTTAATACAAATCAGAAAATGTGAACATCAAATTTTCTGATAAGATTTTCACTTCTGTTAAAGATGTTTTTCTTAAAAGACTAGCATAGACATTAAAAAAAAATTGGGTACATACAACATGCAGCCAAAGCCTTGGCCTTGGGGCTGCTCAGGTTTTAGTTTACAAGCATGAGAAGTTTAAATAACAGACTGTAAATGATCTTTGATACTGGACTGATTGGACAAATCCCAAAAGCCTTGAAGGAGCGACAAAATATGTATATTTAGAATTAGCAAGGAAAAGAGCAATTAAATAAAGCAAACAATAATTAAAATATTGCAGTGCAAAGATTAGGATATTGAAAACTTGCATTGACTAGAGATCACATGAAAAAAGGGCTTTTTTTTGGCTTAAACCACAATGCCCAAGATATCATTAAAGTTAGACAAGACAATGCAGAAGAAAACTGGTTTATACTCATGTTATTCTAACTTTTATGACAGTTTGGTGATTTAGCTATAACTGATTTCCATGGAAACATACTGGCTTAAAGCTAGGAGAATGGTAAATCAGGACCTTTTAGGTTTTATTTCCTGGTAAGTAGGCACCTGACATTTTAAAAATGTGATGGGCCTGATCCTTGGCTCTAGGGGTTTATTCTGATTTACACCACCTGCAAATCCTGCCCAATATACTTTGTATTGTTTAACTAGAGGCTGAAAAGGTCATAATCCATGTGACTGGGACAAACAGAAAAGTTATCTACAGAAAAATCTGAGAAAACCCCAAATCTCCCAATTCTATTTGAACTTAGAAGTTTGGCAACAAAAAAAATAATTCCCTCAGCTCCAGGCCATGCAGCCTTTGATTGCCAGCTATGGGAACGTGCAGGTGTTAAATCACCCATGGCAGGGCTGCCCCACAGCTCCCTTCGGGCAAACCCCTGCTCTTTGATCGTTCCCCTGATCTCAATGGGAGTTCCCCCCTCCCCAGCTCTGGGCGCACCACAGGAACTGGAAATATTCCCTCTGAAGATGAAATCTGCCTCGCAGATCCCACATCTCAGCCCCACTTCTCCACGTGAGTGAATTGGAGAGTGGAGAAGAAGGGCTTCCCATATTTTTCCAGAGGTGAAACACGGCATCCGTGCAAATGCTTGGAGACCAACATGTCATGGACGGGCAGTGGGAAGCAGACGTCTAGATTACTTGTGCAGTACAGACCAGGACAGATGATGACACACATTGCCATGCTCCTTCTGTGGTCTTCGCTGTAGGTCATACACACCTGCTATCACGGCTCTTCCCTGAGAAGATACTTGCATTTGGACATAAACTTTGATCTGATGAATTCTCCGAATGTGTACATATACGTTGCTGTGATCACCAGATGGTGGCCTTTCTTAGGAAAGTGTCTTGCAAAGTTATATGGCAACTTTATTGTAGTTTTCAAAAGAATCCCAATGCACCTCCTCTGCAGGCTTGTGCAGATCACTACAGAGATTAGGCTCACACTTTTGTAGCACCCATTTACACTGGAAGTCAAATTAAGACTGCCCTTATAGGATACCTACTTGAAGAAATTTAGGTGAGTAAGTAAATTTGATGCTGCAGTAAGTTGTCAGAGATGCCATGTGGATATGGCACATCCAAATAGGAGTCAGGAATGAGAAAGGAGAAAAAAAGGCATCTTTCAAGCTTTTACAGAGACCAGCAAATCAACACCACAGGCTCAGCCCCTAAAGTCAAGGTGCTCCACAGACATGGATCAGAAATCCGGAAAGGTCACTGAGAAGCAATCAGTATGGATGACACAGGTGTCCATGGTAAAGGTAAGGGCTGTCTATGCCAGATACAACATGTGGTGTGGGACTGACCAAGTCTATGGGATGGGCTTTCTGGAACCTCTGAAGACCAAGTGTTTGTTGTTGCTACCACACAATAAGGGTGCAGCACCAGCTGAAAAAAATGTACCTCCAAAAAGATAAAAAATGTGAAATAATTAGTTGCTCAAGGAGAAAGACGGTCACCTATGCTAAGGGCTATTGCCACAGTTTAAAGTGCTCAGAGTATCAGAGTAGCGCATGAAACCCTGAGATGGAGAGAAGGAAACAAAGAATGAGAGAGGGGAAGAAAAAGAAAAACTAGCTGATTTTACATAATTCAGAGGCGTTAATATTTTTGGAGGTGTTAATATTATGCCCATTTTTGTGCTGATAATGTGGAGAGGCACATAATTCCTGCCCACGAGAGGAAAAAGAAGTCATGAATATCAGCATCAGTTTTCACCTGTGGTCTCTAAACAAGTTTGATGCTCATCATTTAGAACAGGAATATTGCTGACCCGAATCCCCTCTCAGACCAGCTTTCATTTCTTATCTTTTAATTCTCATTCTTCTGATTTGCAAAGAAGAACAGAATCAGTATCTTGTATCTCTGAATGTGGCATCTTTTATAGGGATTGATTCAGTGGCTTAATTCTGCTGTGATACTATGATGTGAATAAATGTGGGTACGTGTTCAAGCATTCAACACAAAGTACCTTTTGGCAGGCTCACTCATAACTGTCTACCCTGAAGGTTATTCGGTTTGTTTGTTTGCACCTTTTCCTGTAACACTTCCAACAACTACTGTCATGGAGAGGATGTTTCGGTAAACGAATGTTCCCCTGAACAGTAGGTTCATTTCTAGGCAGTAGGAAGTGTTCTGATGAGCATTCGATCATCACCACAGCACTAGCAAATGAGAGCAGAAAAAAAAGCCAGATAAACTATGCGGCCCAAGACCCTGGAGTGTTTTAGAAGTGCATTGGAAAACTACTGGGCCAGATCCTGCTCTCTCATTTACATTCACACAGCAAACCACATCCTGTCATTGAGAACCTGGTGAAAGCAAAAGTTTGCAGAGCAGAGGAGCCTCATGTGAGCATGAACTGCTCTGAGCAGGGACCTTACACAGCTCCTGCCTGAGCTGCAGGAGGGAGAATAAGGTGCTCTTAGCAGCATCAGACAGGTTACAATTTGCTACCTGGAGAGCAAAGCTGCCCTCAAGTAGGATAGCTTGAATGTGGGAGAAGAGAAGAAATGGTTTTTTTTTTTGATACTTCCATCAACAAAAATGGGGTTTGATACCTGGAACCCATCCCCAGAAGGGAATAAAATGAAAATAGCCATGCAACCCAGAGGCAAAGGGATCCATCTGCAACTGGTATAAACTGGTAGCGTTATGAGAACCTGGCTGACTGATACTTTGGAGCTACCTGGGCCTTTTAGTTCACTTTACTGAGAAATTTGTAACTAATTACCACACAGTTTAGTAAGGAAGTTTTTCTGCCTTCCTCTTCCTTCTCCAGCAAATCAGACCTGGACTATGCACAAAGGGTTTGTATACACAGGAAACTAAACCAAATTACAGATGCGAATTTAAAGCAGATTAGTTAAAGCACATTAAATCCTTACATGGAAGGTTTCATTCAGAAATCAAGTAACTGTAATTTGCTTTAGGAAGGAATCAAGCAAACTAAAGGCTCCTTTATGTCTGAAAAAAAGCATCCACCCAGGGGTTTAATAGGTTTTACCTCAAACACTTTAAATTCACATTTTAGTTATTTCACTCTGTCTTGCATGAAGATAACACCAAGCAGTACCACTTTAACTGAGGTTTTGTTTCAGGTGCTAGCTTAATCTCTGCAACCACTCTTAAATCGAAATACGGGGATCTACACAGGACTTTGCAGTAGCTTTCCTAAATTGGTTTACAAAATAAACCTAATTCAGCTTCTGTGTGGAGATAAGGCCTAAATAGCTGAAAGAATGGGATTTATAGATAAATGAGGAGGGATGCTATAAAAGCTCCATTGATTTCTGGCTGTGCTTCTGTTCCAAATCCCATTCTCTCCTAGTCTGCTGCCTCTGTTGAAGACTGTTGGATCTTTCTTTTTTTCTTTAAAACTTCAGCTGAGTTTCAACTTGCTTCACCAGACTGACAATGAAGACTTAATCCCTCTTGGAATCTGCAAGATGTAAAAGGCTGTGTTGGCCCAGCTTGACAGGGCTCTGACTGGGAAATTTCAAGCGCTGTTTGCTGGTACAGGTTGTTCCTTTTCATCGGAGCCATCCTCACCTTCAGCCAAGACTCTGCAGAGCTTAAGGCTGTTAAAAAGTGGGGTGGTAGTGTACGGGAGTGCAACCCTGCCCCACCCCCTTTGCATATGAATCTGATCTCATCTCAGCTTCTGATTAGATGCAGACTTCTATATGGCCACAACTTCAATCTATGGTTTGCAGGCACTGTGTTATCGAGGAAAATACTCCAGATTAACACCACAGGCTTTTGGTGTGTTTGTAATCAGTAGAATAAAAACACTAAGAATTACCATTCTTGTCCCATTCAGCCATTTTGGTTGTGCTTGGTTGAGATAGAGTCCTCACTGTGAATGACACCATGGCTGGTAAAGCATTTAGGAGATTCTAAAGGTCAATGACAGTGACAAACACCTATTAGGAGCACATAATTTGCAATCAACTAAGGCAAATATTTATGCTTGCCATTATCACTTCCTGGTGGGATTATTGTAATCCACTATTTGCAGGCCTCCCTGCTACCAGACTTCCTTCAGGGACTTGAATTTTTGTGGAACTATGGCTCCAAAATGCTCATCTCAGCCAACATTCATTATTCACTTTACAGGGAAAGCTCCACTGACTTCCTCTGACTTGAAAGACTTTTGCTTATACACAGAATAAAATGATGATTAATCCACCATACCTGTAGTGAAAAAAGTGGTTTAGGTCTGAATCCTAAAGATATGCCATAAATTGCTGTTATTTTACAGAGCATCTGAGGGTTTACTCACAATCTAAACACACTAAGGACCAAAATTAATGATGGTAACACAAAAGTGACTTCACTAGGTATGACTGTAAAAAGTGTCCAGAGCCTTTTCAAGGGACTCAATTAACTGAGAAGTAATTGCATTCTGAAAATTGATGAGTAATTTCACATCTGTGGCACTTGGAGACAGGCCTCCATTCTCTTCTGCATTAGAGCAGACAAATGCTAACCCTGCGAGTTTCCGCGGGTGTCAGGGGTTGCTGCTCAGCACTCCCAGAGACCACGCTGCTCCCCGAGGTGCAGTTGTGTGCAATTTCAGAGCCAAGTGGCTTTGAGTCACAGCCACTCGGCACACAGTAGCAGGGGTTTCGAGATGTTGCCACCAGCTTTTCTCTTTACTCGGCCACAAACTGTTGTCTCCAGCACAGGGCGGGCAGACAGGACTGCAGGAGGGGTGCTCAGCATGAAGGACAGATGAAAGCTGGTCTTACCCAGCCGCTGAATGGTGCACTACGGGAATAGCTGATGTTGGGCAAGACAGCCCTGAACTTTAAGCCTCTTCAGCATAGGCCTACCAAGCCCTGCTGTACCACCTCCCCACCTCCCAGAAGAGGCTTTGTCAAAGCACTCTGTGAGCTAAACACAGAAGGGTTATTTCCAGGCAACCTCCAGAGACAAACATGAAGCTGTCATAAGCTCAGTGCTAAGCAGATGACTCTGAACATCTTAAAAAGAAGAGACTATTTCTGCAACACTGGCAGGGGGATAACAGCATAAAGAGATCACCTTTAAACTGTAAAACACAGATGACAATCATAACAACTTTTGGAAAATTCATTGGCATTAGCTAAACTGAGATGAAAACAACATCACTCAGGATAACAAATTTTGACTGACAGTCCTAAACCCCATCACTCCTGAAGGATACATAATTTTGAGGCTGAGTAATCATTAGAGCACAACAATGTGATAAACAAAGCTCTTCCGTGCAGTCACTGCTGCCAGCTCTCCACAGCAGAGCAGCTTTGCGTGGAGTGTGGGTCTTAAGGCGAAACCAAGTCCTTATGACAACTTTATTCCTCTGCAAGATGCAGCTCCTTACACAACCGTATCTGAGCAAGAGGCAGCACACACTCCAGGTCCAGTCCATCGGGTGGTACAAACTCTCCCAGCAGTTGTTAAGTATCACAGACCGTCACCACCACCCACTTCACAGGCAGGATGACATTCTTCAGCCTGATCGTGGAAGGATGTTTGATGTACCTGTTGGCATGCACATTTAACAAACGTGTAATTAAACTCCCTTCCGAGCTCTCAACCACTGACACTTCTCTTCTCCTAGAAGTGACTGGCAGAGCAAGCAGCACGTGACCAAGGGACAGTCCCATTTGCACAACACACTACTCAAAAATGGTAAGACGTGACAGCAACGAGCACACAACTGGTAAGAAATAAGCAGAGGCAAAAATGAAGCCTGACTAATTTGCAAGCAGGGGTGATGTCTTGATGTTTTTCAAAGTCTAGCTCAGGTCCATGTCTTTCCTCAAAATTAGAAAAGGAGACAAACTAAGACATTCAACAGCTAATGTTACTTGGAAAGAAAGATGGAACCGTAATCAAGGTGAATCTAGCAGCATGGAGAGCTGCATATATCACCTCTGTTTTCTGCTTAGGCAGAAAAGGTCAAATTTCTAGCTACTAATCAGTAGCTAGAAAGCAGCCTCGGGATTTAGTCTTGGCATCATTTCTGGAAAAGGTTAAGAAGTCAAAGTTTATTATTGTGACATTCTCAAATAATTAACTTATGAATGAGACATGATTTTTTTATCAAGTGTAAACTTAAAAGGCATCTTCTCATACACTCAGCAATCCAAAAGTCATAGTAAAGTCTGGGAAATCATTTCCACTGCCTTGGTGTATCAATCTGAGACCATGAGAAAATGAGGAAAGGGAAAAAGGCGAGGTCTCTCCTGATACCTGAAGAAATAACAAAGTGGTGAAATCTATAAAAGATAAATCTCTCTCCAGAAGGTGGAGACAGTTTGCAGAAGCCCTTTTCCCTGAAGAAGGCAATGTGGTAGGTGCTAGGGAGAAATTATTCCTTTTCAAAGGCAAAAATTGGTGAATTCAAAGCTCTCACCCCTAGGAAGTGCAATTTTGGTTCATATTTAGATGAGCTAAGTAGCCTGTGATAGAGAAAGGACACCAGACACGGTGGCAGGTCTCAGCTCAGACAGCAGGAAAGAAACCAGTGGCTGTAAGAGGGATTTGGTCTATGAGTGATAGGCTGCATTGCTTGTATGCTCTTGCTCTGAGTCCTTTTTGCAACCCTAAAAGATTCCCCTGCATTTCTAGGAGCAATTTGGAAGTAGGACTCTGACCATACTGATATCTACTATTTCACCAAAGCCCAGTATTTTCTCCATATTTCAATAGCGTAGCTTGAGATTTGGGGCTATTTTAGCAACTTCTGGTCCTGATGTGTATTGCATGCACCACATCTAAGGCAGAATTCAGCCGCTGGGCTTGGGGTAAATAAGATTTGGAAGTGTTTTCGTAAGCCTGTTTCACTCACGACTATCTGACACAACAATGACAAGGAGCTCTTTAATCATTACTTCTGGTTGCTGTCATTGCTGTAGTCAGTGACTCAAATTTTCTCCTAGGTGAAACCTGACAGAAACGCAAGTTGGAGAATGATTTTTGTGTGGTAAACAGTAGGGGAGCACAGAGTAAGGTTGCGTATCACATAACATTAAATCATCTCCTGGTGGCAGACAGTGACTCTGTCTCATGTAATAACAGTCTGTTTGGTCTTAAATCTTGATGAAGCAGTCAAAGCAGTCAACTGTGCTGACAGAAGAATAAAAAAAAATCAAGAGGGCAGGTGCAGCAAAGCAAAAGTTCCTCTGACTGCCTGAAAACGAAGCCCATGTTTCATGAAGGCAGGACGAACCGTCAACACACAAGCATCACTTCCTTCTCCCTGTTGCTCTTGACCTGGTAGCCAAAAAACACAGCGCACATGTGGCGAATTTGATCTCTAGATAACTGCACTCAGTAGAATCGTACCAGTGCATTAGCATGAAGAATAACATACTGCACAGCTGCGTGAAAGTGGATCTGGTGCTTGTCACATATATTTTAATAGAGGATGCCTAGAAGGTGATCTCAGAACAAACATGTCACAAGGCAAAAGACAGAAAGGAGAAAAAACACCCCCAAATCTCAGTATATTCTTAAAGGGGTTTTGGCATACAAAATGTAGGTTTACAAAATGTAGGTTTACAGGAGTTGAAATAAAATTGTTTCAAGCTAGAAATCTCTGCAATACAGTGAACTTCAGACATTGGGGGCTTTGGTAGATGGACTCTGGTGCATCTTGCAGGGGTGGTGCAAGAGAATAGTCTTGCTGGCACCCCATCCCTTCCCTCTACCAGCTGACAGATAGGAATGTGTCCTCACCCTGTTGTCTGCCATCATGGGCTGAGCTCACCCTTACTGGGGCTCTGGGGGCAGGAGGGAGGGGGAGATGCTCCTGTCTGCAGACTCGGCTCCTGGGCAAGACCACCTCCCCAGGGCGGTGGTACCTGAAATGACAATGACTTTCCATCCCAGTGTGATTCACCAGACACTATCAACACCCTTAGAGAAACAAACCCACTGGACTACTTTGGTTTAGACCAGATTTAGGCAGCAACCTTAACCGTGCAGCATTTTCTGTGAGTTCCTAATCAGAGCCATCTATAGATGAGCTTTTATTTCAAATTCCTGTAAAGTGATTCCTCCCTTGCAAAAGAGAGAGGGATGATAACTACATGTAAACAATAAATATTGCTATGGTTGCTTATCTTTGGAAAGTCTGAAACCTCAACTCCTCCAAGGTCTTCCCAGCAAATATTTTAGAGCTGTATCTTCCTCACAAAACCTTGCATTCCTGAACTGTTTATTGTCTGTGTGCTGATAACCTCGACAGTCCATTTTTACAAGGTCTCAGCTAAAACTTGGAGGGAGGTTGGTGATCTTTGTGAGCATTCCAAAACTGTTGTCTTCCACACTTGTCCATTTTCTAGTATAACAAATCACCGAGTCTTTAAAAATCCCTTGTCATTAGTATTTTGGCATGTTTCACTTCAAGGAGAAGGCAAGCCAAGAAAAGTCAGTGATGATATTATTATCAACGAGACAGGGAGCACCTGAGGATTTCAGCTTCTCTGCAGTATTAAGAAGGGTTTTATTTTATTGAATGCCATGAGTGTGTTAGGATGAATACCTCTGTCCACATCCTAGAAAGCTCCCTTAACTTAATTGGGTAAAACGAAGGCTTTATCTGGCAACTTAAACTCGAGCCCCAGTAAATATTTTTCAAGGATAGAAAACTAAGCGTAAATGACAGATTTAGCTCAGGGGAGTTATGGTCAGGCCTGAACTGCACTGACAGAGCTCTGCTGGGAAGCCTGAATGCTGCCTGCGTATAGCCAACATAATCAGCCCCGTGACCTTCTCGGTTCCTAGCATTTGACAAAGGGAAGAAAATACTGCACGAAAAGCAAATATCTCCAAACAAACCTGGTAAGCACTTCCTAGGGTCCATGTGCCTCGATTGGGTAGGATAGGAGCTGCCCCAGGTGGTGAACACACACAGACACTGGGGTGGTGGGTGACATCTTTGGGAAAAAAAAAAAGTCAACAACCCCCATGTCTGAGGTTGTTTAGCCCATTTCTTTACTGTTGCCTGAAAGGGCCTGATCATCTCCCCTTGCTCAGAGAACTGGAAGGCAGAGGAACTTCTCCCCAGGACCAAGGCTCCCTTGAACATGCCAGGAAGGGGAAATGCCTCCTGGTTCCCCAATTTATTTTTTTTCCCCAACACGGAGAGGCTGCAAGCCACCAATATTCCCATGAGAAGAGCAAAAAGACCTCTGAAACAGCGTTTGTGAGAGGGGATGAGGAATCAGCTAGAGATTACGTGGGGGATGGAAGAAGGCAGCATCCCTTGCCTGTACCTGCAGTTGTTCCCCTTTGGGGAGGTCCGGCCCCCCGTCAGACTGTCAGCACCATCCGGGCTGTCACAACGGCTGCATGTGAGCCCTGCCAAACCTGTGCCCCTCCAGGCCACCAAGCTTCTGGAAGCTGGACCAAGCCCACATGTCAGTGGGGAGGCCCCTTACACCATGATGTGGAGAGAAGCTGCACAGACTCTGGGATGATTTTGGTCTTTGGAAATTGGACTTTCACATGGGATTTGGAAGGAAAACCTACACTTTTCAAAACACTTCAGGAGAGGGACTCGAGCTGGGCTGTGGGGTTGGCTGGGATTTTTGGCCTCAGACAGCCCAGGAGAGCTGGCTCCATTGGGCATGCTGGTGAAGTGGGGGAACAAAAGGGGAGAAGGCAGAGAGCCCACCACACTCCAGCAGGACTGTGCCGAAATCAAAGCCTCTCTGCGAGGCTGCTCAGGTTCACTGAGTTAGCAAATTCCACAGAAAAGCACCATTTCCTGTGCCGCCTTCTGCCACAGCCCGGTGCTGAGCTCCCTTACCCAAGATGAAAGTCCCACTTAGCCCCCAGAACAGGGGATTTAGTGCAGAAAAATCAACCAGGAGAAAGTATGGGAAGAAGAGGGCACAGGCATTGTGGAAGGAGTTGGCATGGGAGAAGATGAGTCGTTCTGCTGGAAAATCAGCAACACTGAAGGCCCCTGGTTCACATGCTTACCCCTTCCTTATACAAGGAATGCAGGCAATGCCAACACCATCACAAGTTGTCCAAGTGAGCAAAATTTATCCTAAAATGAACAGCAGAGTCTCATTCCATGCAGAACCGCGAGCATGGCTGCACAGGGGAACTCAATTTCTGCTTAATGACTGAAGCACAAGAGTCTCTGTGAGAGCTGGAGGACCAGTTCCCTCAGCCCTTGAGGAAACCCACAGCTGCATGACATGAGCTCAAATCTGTGGGGCAGATTCTCCTGGCCATGTGGACTCTTACTGCAATCATAAGCAAGGTACCTCAGCCTCTGAAAACGAACCTCAACTACTGCAAAGCAACAGTTATTTTACAAGTTAAAGCCTTTCTACCATTGCCTTATCCTCGCTGCTTCATTTAAATCTCGATTTCTTTTCAGAAGGCAGCAGGGAATCCTTGCTAGATGTGTACATGATGGCCAGCATGATGGGACTGAGCTCATTTGGAAGACAGGTGTGATTCCAAACTCAAGCTTCACATTAAATAATGGCATTGATGAAGGACAAGGTGTAGGAGAAGGGGTCAAATCTGTGTTTGTTGAACACGTCAACTAAAGCTATGTTCTCTTCAATATGAGGGTAGTAGACCACTGGAACAGGTTGCCCAGACAGGTGGTGGAGGCCCCATCCCTGGGGACATTCAAGATCAGGCTAGATGAAGTTCTGAGTAGCTTGATCTAGTTGGAGATGTCCCTGCTTGTGGCAGGGGGGGTGGACTAGATGACCTTTGGAGGTCCCTTCCGGCCCAGACATTCTATGATTCTGTGTTTGCTGAGGAGCTCCAGGGCTCAAAGTCTGAACTCAGCTCTGTTAAAGTTCATTACTACTTCTGTTCAACAGAGGAAGTACTTGGGAGCCCAGCAAGAGCAGGTCTAGCTATCTGCACAAAGTGGGACACGTTGTACATGCACTTTTGGAAATATGTCACTCCACAAAACACCTGGAGCCCAGCTCTGCAGACTGTACTGAGGCAAGGAATTCCTCAGAGCCCAGCAGCACACTCACTCGTGGGCAAAATTTTGCAGAAGCAGCTCCTGCAGTATTAAGTGCCATCATGCAGCTATCAGGTAGTTGAGTAACAAGTCATTTAATTTCAGAATGAATGCAGAAACGGTTTGCTTCTGAAAAATTCAGACCTATATCTTACTGTAGGACATCACAGTGACTTCAATGGGAAAAGGATCATGCCCTCCTGAGCATTTATCCCCATCACAAACTGTATGACCATGCATTGCCAGGCCCAAGGAGATGCTTTTTTTTTTGCAGTTATCCCTGCATTTCAGGGCTTCATGCTCAGCTGCCAGCAGCACAGACAGCATCAGCCCTCGTTGCTGTGGGCTGTTACTGTGCCTGATGCAGGGCTCACCAAAGTCATCTCACAAAATCTCATTAAGCTCAGCTCAGTTTATTTTACAAATGAGAAGCTGACTGCGGAGACCTTCAGATCCATCAGATAGCATAACTCAGCCCCTGACTCAAACAAGCTGTAGGTCTGGCTCCCAGATTTTCATGAGGCTAAGCACAAAAGGCAGTGGAGCCAGGGTAGAAACTGGGCAAAGGATGCCATGGTACCATGACCTCGCAAACACCAAGACTGGCAAGCTGCTGCTGACTACTGGGCTGCTCACCAGTGCACTCAACACGTCCGCTGGGACCAACGGCAGGTCTGCTAAACCCATGGAGATCAGCGTGGATGCTGCCCTTCAGCAACCTGACCACCCTGCAGGTTACCAGATAGCTCCCCCAGCCCCCAAACTGTCCCTAACGTGTGATCCCCAGGTAGCACTTCCTGATACAGAAAGAAATAGGTGTTATTTAAACAAAAATGGACTGCAATGGTTTCTGAATATAGCAGAAGAATAACCACAAAACAGCACCCAGCTCCAAAGAAAACTCAGTCATTCCAGCTGCTTCTCGCTCAGGGTAGTTTCAATTTGAGCTGCATTTTCAAGTTATTCTGTAATTAGTAATAAATTTGCAAGTGACCCAGAAAAATGGAGAAGTTAATCTCTCTTCTGAAAGTGTGGGAGGAGGGTATCAAGTTCTGGGATTTTCACGTTTTATTTTTCTTCTTGTCACCTTATTTCATTCAAAAGTGATAGCTTTAAAACACAGCGATGAAAAAGTTATGTTGTTCGGGTGTCTTCTAAAATAAATTTCACATGAAATACAGTATGTGTTAAAGGCATTTGGATTCCCAGGGAATGTGGGTATACATTTCACTTGTCCTGTTACAACTTCCTATGAATTTACTCAGCTGGCTTCAATAAAAAAAAAAAAAAAAAAAAGAAAAAAAAAAAGAAAATGAAAGGAAAAAGCTGTGGGAATCTTTCTGTGTGTACATTATGAAGCTCCTAGGCCTTTACACTGATAATTTAACACCAGCTAAGCACATATGCACAGATGGGAAAATCTGAGTAACTTGGTTTCATGCGCTTTCCAGTTCCTTGCTGCAGAGCTGGACACTGAGCTCTGCCTGAACGCTGCACTCCCAAGTACCCTGTGGGGCTGACAGCCTCTTTCCAGGGGCTGAGTGTGGTGCTTGCAGAAGTTAGAGAGATGTTACCATAACCTTGCCAAGCCAGGCTATAGTGTGCATGCCATCAACCCAGCCCCTCCTCAGCCCAGGGTGTTCAGCTACCCTGGAGTATATGGGCAGGGTGCTGGTGGTGCTAGTGCAAGTCATGATTGGGTTTAGCCTGAACGGCTGAAGGGGTTGACAGTGCCCAGCTTTGCTAGTCAGTGCTGCTCTCCAATCACTTCTGCTAAGTCAGACATGCATCATGAATGATATTGCTCAGGCACATAGGGTCAGGCTTCAAAAAGGTGTCAGAACCTGCAATGTAAATAGGTGATTGCACCAAAGAGGTGCCTTATTCTTCTAGTCTGGTATCTGTGTCCCATTGGTTTCAACAGACACGGTCTTTACAAAAGCTCTGCACTAGCTGGAACCTAGATGCTCTTGGTGTCAACAGGATTTGGCCAAAGACCTCTCAATCCTAGTTGCTCCCTGTGTCTTTAGGAAAGTAATCCTCATTGCAGATCTAGGCTGGAGGACATTAAGTCTCATTGAAGAGGGGTCCAATTGGCCGTGGAGCAAATGTGGCTAGGACACACCAAGTTCTCTGGCTGGTGGTCAAACGGCAGCTGCTTCTCTGCTCCTAATAAGGAGGTGTAGCTGGGCTGAGTGGAGACAGCTTTCAGCACCGAACGACGCTTGAACGTGCTCCATGGGAGCTGCAGCGAGACAGCACAACTGCTCTGTCCCGTGCCATGGGCCGGGGGAGACAGGACTTAGTCATCTCAGTGTGTAGGAAAAGTGGTCAGCTTATTACATGACCGAGTGACGGGCGTTTTTGTGGCAGCTGCCACCTTGCCAGCACACTGAGGACCACAGATCTCCAGAGATGAAACTAGGAGGCAGTTACACTGTGAGCCAACAGACCGAGCGTCTTCTTGCGGTGGCAGCAGGTCCACATGGAAACCTACAGCACACACCATCCTGGCAGTACGCTGGCAACATTCTGCAATGACCTTTAGTAACATGTTCTCAAAGGGTGAATGCACATCTGGTAAACATAACGCCTCTAGTTCTGTGCTGTGGTCCAAAACAAGCCATTGAGCAGCTGGAGCTCCTGAAGGATCACATAACCAGGTACTAAGCTCTTCCTTAATAATTCTTCATGCCTTAAAAAGCTATTTATAGAGCTTCCATTTACTCAGTGTATGATTTCACTACATAGTGTGGCATCCATTTGGCTGCATTACCGTTCTTGGCCAACGTTTTTGACATCTATACCTGTTTTTCAGTCCTAAACCCTCATAGAGGGACTAATCTAAACTTGAGCAGTAGGGAAGGTAATTTCACTTCCTCTGGTATTGTTGCAACATTCATGAAGTGTCTACTTCTCTTGGCATTTGCCCTCCAATTTGGGAGATCCTCTAAGCTGTTCTTTTGGAGATGGAATCATTGCTTCTTGAAAAAAATAAAAATGAACTTGTGAACCTCAACAACATTTTTCTAACATCTTACTGAATTATGTGAAAGGCATATGCTGGCTTTTTTAAATAAGTAAAGTCTACATTAAGAAGAAGAGTTCACATGCCCTAAAGCAAATGATTCCCAAATCTTCAAATCTGCTAATTTCTACCAGGAAGCTTCTTTTCCCCTTTTTAAACACAGAACTGCTCAGCAGCATAGTAATAGCCTCAGTTTCAAAAAAATAATGTAAAGGAATCACAAAAAGCTTTCACTGTCCATAAAGCACCTTTAAGGAAATAAACAAACAAACAAACAAAAACCAAACCAAACCAAACAACAAAACAACAAAACAAACCCTATGCATTTTTTATCCCTGTTTAACATCCTACGAAAATTATAGGAATTGACATTTCATACAATTCTATCTTTCTGAAGTCCTTACAGTGTTTTAGTTGTTTTTTGCTGAGCTGAAAACTTAGGCTTCCACCCAAGGCTGTGTGGTGTCATTTGTCCGGCTGCAGATGTCACAGCAGGGGCCAGATTTTCACTACATTACCAAAACACAGTTCAAACTGCATCTAATTAGTGGGTACCAAACAGTGCTGCCTGCCTTCTCTTAAAATCCCAGGAAATAGCCACGGGTAAACATTTCACGAAAGCAGCACACGATGAAGTTTTTTCATCAACTACTTCAGCTGGTCTCTCTCAGCCTTCTGCACCAACCCCTGGCCTAGCTGCACACCCTGCCCTGGTGCTGGGGCAAGAGCTATGGTGTCCAGGCTGAATGTGATGGGCACAAGCCAACAAGGTCACTCAATGATTCTGTCTTTCCTAGCTCTCTGAGAGGCAGCTCTTCCTTCCCCATGGTGTCAGAGAATGAAGAAGCTATGGTGGCAACTTCCATGTTTTTGATGTTTCCACATTTCCACAAACAACAGCTGTTGCCTTGCAACCCCCATTTTTCTCCAGCCTCCCATGGGAACCTGTTCATATTGAATTGTGGGTACCTCTAGGGTCTGTAAAACAGTAGCAATGATTATGGTGACCTGAAGTTTTGCAGAACTGTGAGCAATGTTAAGCCATATTGTGCTAACCATATTAATGAGTTAAGCCATCACATATTGCTCCCCTCTCTCAATTGTAAGAACTGGTGTTGTCTGAAACCCCCAGCAGAACAACCGAGACAGGGTCAGGGATTACTTTTGAAAGGTAACAGCTCTCTAACCTGGGAAGCCCACATGTGGGCTTCTCCCACATGTGGAGGGAGCTGCGAGAGGGAGAGGACAAGTGAACAGACGTGTGGATACAAAGAAAAGGGCAATAAGAGGAACAAAACATGGAAAGGAAGGAAACCCATGTTCTTCAGCTTGGGAAGAAAGCACTGGGGTGTATGTCTGACAACAGTGTCACCAAATGGGGTTGAGGAAGGCAGAACAGGTATCATCTGCAGCCCAGAAAGCCAACCAGACCCTGGGCTGCATCAAGAGAAGTGTGGCCAGCAGGTCGAGGGAGGTGATTCTCCCCCTCTACTCTGCTCTGGTGAGACCCCACCTGGAGCACTGCATCCAGTTCTGGAGCCCCCATTACAAGAGGGACGTGGACCTGCTGGAGCGTGTCCAGAGAAGGGCCACGAGAATGATCCGAGGGCTGGAGCAGCTCTCCTGTGAGGACAGACTGAGAGAGTTGGGGCTGTTCAGTCTGGAGAAGAGAAGGCTCCGAGGTGACCTGATTGTGGCCTTCCAGTATCTTAGGGGGGCCTACAAGAAAGCTGGGGAGGGACTTTTTAGGCTATTGAGTAACGACAGCACTAAGGGGAATGGGGCCAAGCTGGAAGTGGGCAGATTCAGGCTGGACGTGAGGAAGAAGTTCTTCCCCATGAGAGTGGTGAGACCCTGGAATGGGTTGCCCAGGGAGGTGGTTGAGGCCCCATCCCTGGGGGTCTTTAAGGCCAGGCTGGATGAGGCTCTGAGCAGCCTGATCTAGTGGGAGGTGTCCCTGCTCATGGCAGAGGGGCTGGAACTGGGTGACCCTTGTGGTGCCTTCCAACCCTGAACGATTCTGATCTGTTTTGGCAGAGGACTTTAGAGCCTTATTGTCTCAATGGTTGGACTTGATGATCTTGGAGGTCCCTTCCAACCTAAAGGATTCTATGATTCTATGATTTCTACTCTGTTGGATCGTGTTAGAGCTAAAAGGCTGTCAACCTTGACAATTTATTTTTGTTTAAGTAAAAAACTAGAAGCAGCAGCCAGAGTTCTCTCTGGGGCTTAACAACTGCTGAAGCCTCATCCAAGGTGTCTTGTTACTAGATAAAACTTCTAGAGCTGTTTCTCCAGTCCCCTGTGCACACCTCCTCCTGCAGCATCTTCCCTTACACCCTCCTCTTCAGCGGCTGCAGCTTCCTTATGCTCACATATTCTACATCTCCTTCCCACCACTGCCAGTTCTCACTAAAGTCCTGTTCTCAAAAGACAAGAGACCTTCCCGACACCAAACTTCCACCTTGGGTCCATGCTAAGAAGGAGTAGGAGTCCTTGAAATAATGATCATCAGCCACAGAGCTGACACAGTCTGAAAACTGCTTTCATGGGACCCTATCAAAGTGCAGCCATCAGAGGATGTCCCCTCGATTTCCTGAGCACATAGTTTATAGTTTTCTTGAAGAGAAATCAATTAAATCCCAGGCTTACCAACATAACGGGGCTGAAGGTGAGTCCAGAAGATGTAAGAAAAAGAGCAGCAGATGCTGGCAGAGGATCTTGGAGGGTTTTTAGGGTAAACCTGAAATTTTACGGTAACCACAAGTGGATTGAATCCTTTTATTGATTTGTATCAAAATACAAAGATATTTCAAACAGCTCCATGAAGAGAAAATTAGTAGATTCATATAATATGGTATAATATCAGTACATGTTTCATAAAAATTGGTGATTTGAAAATTTGCCTCACAGGGTTGCTGCAATCCTTAATTTAACCCTTGAAAAGCCTCAAAGGAAAGAGTCTTCACAGTGTTTTCATCTCCAGACATAAAAGTGTGAATAAACAAACCAACCCATTAACTGTGCAAGTAAAGTCATCACCTAACATTTTCATTTGGAGGGGAAACCATTTGGATTTTTATCTGTCATGCATGTGCAAGACAAAAAACACTACGCATGTATACTACTCATGTATACTGTCCCTTCAGGGAATTAATAAATCCTCAAAACACCTTACAATGCTTGTGATCAGCCCTGTGGAAATGATACTACAAATTGCCACAGCAAAGAGATCTATCAGCCATATTCATGGGAAATAAACCCAAATAAGAGTGCACAATGTGGGCTTGGTTATTTAGTTAATCTGTCTGCAATTGACCAATTTTCTGCTCTTGAATAAAAAACATGTAACTATTTTTAGGTCAAACACTAACAATTGGGGCTACCTTATATTATGGGTGGGAAGACAACAGATCAGTATTTAAACACAGAAAATAAGAAACTCATGTTTCAGTCACATTGTGACTCACAGCCAAGAGAAGCCAAGAAATTCAAAGATATTGGCTAACTCCCACAGAACTGCTTGAAAAGCCAACTTCTAGCCCCAAGTGAATTTCTTTAGCGAGTTATAAGTCCCTAAACTTGGCTTTTAAATGTTACTTGCTGACACAACCTTAATCACAATTCTGCAAAAGCTGTATGTACATAATAATAATTTTAAACTAAATGTTTCCAGTTCTCAGAACTTCTCAGGACTCCCACAGATACCCACATCTGAAATGAAATATTTAGGGAAGTGCAATTTAACTTGGATATGGTGACTAAAGGTAGTATATGCAGCACTGGTTCTGCCTGAACATCAAGTGAAAAATTCGAAGGTCAAAATACACAGAGCAAGAACTCAGTTCTGATGGGATGAGAACAAATATTTGTCCATCTGTAATTCTCTGTCAGTTAAATCTTGGTGCTTGGAGCAAGGACCATATACTGTGACTATTGGGGTCTTTGTCTCAGTCTCACACAGGTCTGTCCCAGTGCTGCAAATTATTGTAAAACACTCTGAATCTCCTGCTTGAAGGGTCCTAGATGCAAAGCTTTACTGCGATAGACTGACATTTTTAAAAAGCTTAAGAGATTTCCCCCTAACAAGGAGATTGTCAACCCAGGATTTTCAACTTGTCTGAATAGGGCTGAAAAAACCCTGCACTCCATTACACTGACACTCTACCAGTGACAGAGCTGGGATCTGCATGGTCATACAACCAGGGAGAGACTTTGCACCCCAGCACTCATGATTTTCTGAGCACTCTCAGACCCCTGGGATTTTACGGGGGTCCTGCTTCCCAAATACTTTCTGAGAATGAAACTTCTTTTTAATTGTCTACAGCATTTCTCATGCCAAAAACATCTGGGAAAGGCAAGAGCTGACAGAAAAGGACCAGCTTTTTTTTTTTTTTTTTTTTTTTTTTTTCACTCTCTTGCACATTGTTTGAAAAAGGTTTAAAGCTAAAATAAACTTTTCTGAAGCAACACATAGTTCACAGACAATGGCAGCAGCTGCAGATAGCAGAGGTTCATTCCTGTTTATTATATTCATTAAAACTGAAGGGAGAACTGTGGCAGCACCAACTTAATGGTCATCTGAACATAATTATTAAGAAAGCATTGTTCTTTGGAAAGATGCAAAGTGTCAGACGGAACTTCACACCCTTGTCATAAAAACCCCACTTATTTCCTACCATTAATTGGATAAAATGGGCATTGTAGGATCGGAGGTGGAGGGAAATGGGTTAATGAGCGTGCGTAGGAGGCAAATGACACTGGAAACTTGGTTGTCTATAGAGAGTGGGCAGAGGAAACAAAATCAGACGTGAGCAGATTTCTGGAAGGGAATAGGGTTGACAAAACTCATGAGACAGCACTTTGTGTTCTGATCATCCTTGAACAGTACGAAAAGCAAAACTCTGGCCAGCTTGCACATGTGTTTCAAACAACAAGTCGAGAGAGAAACAAAACCAGCCATGAATCAAGGGACTGTATCGACAGCCACAAAGCAAACTCCTTTTGGAACTCAGCCACATCCTTGCATCCTACAGCGTGCGCCGTGCGGGCATTCGCATGGTGCCTTTTGCTGCCATGGAACTCCCTCCACCTGGCTAAAAGCTGGGGCAATTCCTCCCCACAAGCCCCAGGGAGCCCCTTCAGGGCTCTCCGTCCACCTGTCTTTCCTTTTGTTGTCTTTCTCCTCTCCAAGCTGACGGTGAGAGCCTTGCAGTGGTTGTCTGATATTAGATGTGGTAGTTCTCGCTGCTCCCCGTAAGCAGGCTCGATGCCAAGAAGCAGCACGTGGGTTGGACTCCAGCCCCTCCACATGCAGGCCATGGGCAGAGCTGCTCTTCAGGCTCTTTGGGGTCAGTGTGTGAGCTTCCGTGCCTGTGTCTGAAATCTGGGTGGCCTTCTATGGGCATTCTTTCCTGAGTCCATAGGCCACCCCTCAGCTCTTCCACCAGACAGCACCTTCCAATGGCTGCGGTTGGCATATCTATGGGCAGCAGTGTGGAAATGCACATCCAGACCAAGGGTAAGACCCTTAGTCCATACAGATCACCACGTCCTACCCTCTACAGTTCAGGATCTGTATGTGAACCATGAAGTCCATTCCCTCGCCTGCCCAAGCGCAGGCCTGCAGCACGTTACGTGCCAGAGCACTGTATGGGGCTACAAGCTCGACCAGGAATTCTGCTCCCTTCTCAGCCAGGACCCCCACTGATTTCTGTGAATGTTTTATGCTTCAGGGAAGGAACTGTTGAGTTGTTCCTGGGCTGTAAAACTTATTTTCCTTAGCTGCTAAGAAAAAAAAAAAAAATGGCCTTCAGACTTGAGCTGGCCAACACCAAGCCCCATTCCATAGCTAGTCCTAATATTCATTGGTATATAATTGCAAAGGCAAATTATTGGACCCTTTGGAAAAAATACATTCTACCTTTCAGCACAAACTGATTCTTTAACAAAATGTAGTACTCCCTTTTTTGGAGACCAACCTTTCTTTGTACAAAGCAGTAAGTCTTCTTTCAGTACCAAGAATTTTTGGCAGAGGGATAATGGGTCTCACCTTTCACTCTTATATTAGCTGGTAACTTTTTTTTTTTTTTTTTTTTTTTTTAATTTTTTTCTATGGTTCTCATGCACAACCAGTTTGTGCATCTAAATTGAAGATATCCAAAACATACTTCCTTAGCCTTGTCTCCCGTTGGAATGATGTTTATATGACTGTGCTGCCTGCCTGCCTGCCTGTCTAATTGCTTTCTCGTCCCTTCCAGGAGTTTCAGAGCAGTTGGATTGTTTCAGCTTTATGGAGGGCTGGAGTCTCAGAGGTCACAGCCGAAGCTCTAGGAGGGCTTCCAAGCCCCTCTGAATGACCTTCGTGGCCCCTGCTGACATCGCATGGAGATAAAACCCTGGCATGCATCATTCCTGCCTTTGCTGCTGATCCCCTAGCACCACTGCAAGGGCAATAGGCCATCCCCGAACAGGTCCCCTGTTAGATAGCTAAAGAGTCAGGACTGCAGGTTGGCTTCTTAGGTGCTCTAGAAAATCTGATCAAATATGACTTTTGAGTTTACGTTTAATTGAGTGCAGACTGAATGGACAAAACTGTGTTTGCTCCCGCAAACCAAGGGAGAAGGATGCATTCCTCCACTCAGGGGGAGTTACAGGGAACCCAGCCGTTGTCACTGTGGTCCAAAATGTGCTTTGAGCTGCTCTGTAGACTGTGTGTTTCACAGCACAGGGGAATAAGAATTCTTTTGCCATAATTCTTTCATACATGAAGAAGTGGGAAATTCACCCACTCTTTTGAAAGCACACTCTGTGCTCCGCATGTCAATTAGCACTTCTGAAGGTAGCTATAATGCTGGAAAATTGCCAGTCAAACTCAAGAGAAGGGCATGACCTATAAAACAATTTCAACGTGACCAAAGCTTGATGGAGTAGGTGTGTACTTGCCCTCCTAGCCAAATGCCATCCTCAGATTGCATATTATGGTCTCCATCAAAATTAATCCAAGTTCTTCAGTGGCATTCAAACATCTCTCAATGATGTTGAGAAAAGCACAAATTTACCGTGTTTATTTTACACCACTTAAACCATCTTGCTCACGAACTAATTAAATTGTGTACAGAGTTGAATGGGAACTTACTGCCAAGAGAAGAAGTGGATTCAAAAAGTGGACAAGCTCACAGAGTACTTGACTCTGTGGAGTCCACCTATGGTCTCGCTACATTGGTGGCTACTGCAAACTGGTAATGTTTACCAGGTGAATGATCATCTAATTTCCTGCACTCTGATCTAAATACCCACTCCTGATCATTACAGACACAGGCACGAGGGTAGACGAACATTTTACTCTCTACCTCTAGAGACATCCTCGTGTGCAGTAAAGTGAGCCCCGCTGGATGTTGCCTTGGCCAAATGATTTCATGACTTCTTAACAGAAAAAGAAAAATCAAAGAAAAATCTCAGTTTAGAGCTCACAGGTAGTGAGGGGAATGTTCTTCAAACTATCTGCTGAATTCCCTTCCATAAAAATAGTAACATTTTAAAATTTTATTTTTTTATTTTATCTTCTCATCATAGCCAAGAGGCCCCTGGGTCCTTCGGAAACCAAATTAAACTTTTAATAGTGTATTAATAAACTGAGTAAAAGAGATACAAAATTCTTCAGTAACTCATATATTCCTTCTATTGACTCAAGAAAAAAAAGACTACTTTTTAAGGAATAATTTCAAGAAATATACTATTTCATTCCCTTTTCTAAAGAGACTGGGGGAATGTGTGTGCTATTGAGGATTTTTGTGCCTTTTTATCATTCTGTTTGTTCAGATAGTACTGTTAGTTTTCTCCAATCTAAATAGTGTGGTTTTCTTTAGGAATAAACCTATTTACATTACATTTCAAATCTTGACATCTTTTACATGAGACTTAATCTATTTCTATAATCTAAATGAAACACAAATAATATTCGGGCAGTGCATGCTGTTACTGAAGTTTAAAGAAAGTAAAACAACAGGCTTCAAGGAAGTCACTTGCTGAGCACCTGGGACAAAAATCTGCTGAAGTGATAAACCAGCTCTTGACAGCTGCAACTTGTTCTGCAGGTGCAGAAAGCACTTCTTCCTCTTGGTTCCTTCACCTTAGTTCAGTTCAGTAATTACTTCACTCAGTACTAAGATGTCACTTGAGAATTTAAAAAAAAAAATTAAAAAAGCAGACTAAGTTTCCCTCTCTAGTCTAGGAATAAAACCTACGGACAAGATGTTTTCACCCACTAGTTCAAAACTGAAAAGCAAGATGGCCTGAAATAATCTGTTCAATCCTGTTCCTAAAGATCATTTTCCTATTGTTTAATACATCACAGAGATTTTAAAAAATTAGTTTTGACATTCTTATCCTTGAAGTGAAGTGTCTAGCATATTCAGTTAGTAACAGGCAACTTAATAGCACGGTCTTCTACTTTCTTTTTGCATTCTGACTCCATACATGTGCAATTTGATGCAAATTACCAGAAAAATCTTGATATAAAAATGGCTTTATTTCATACTATAAGAGATAACATTAAATTTTGAATATGTATGTGTTCAAGTACACTACAGCTTCAATGTACATGCATTATGTACCCTCCAATTGTTAAAGCCATCCCAATTTTAGTGTGAAAGCCACTTATAGTTGCAAATCAATATATTTTAGTCATCATGAAACAATAATTTCAACTTTTCCCTTGGAAAATATCAAAATTATACAAAGCAAACCAAGACTTTAAGGATTATTAAAATGAAAGCTATTTACTTGCTGATTTAAACCCCAGTTGTGACTGGTATTTTAACTCATTCTATCTACATGTACACATTAATAATGGCATACCTTTAGCTCACAAATGAAGCCAAATTTCCAGTGAAGCGAAGGAATACATAAGATGAAATGTAT
Organism: Merops nubicus; assembly: GCF_000691845.1. Classification (NCBI taxonomy): domain Eukaryota; kingdom Metazoa; phylum Chordata; class Aves; order Coraciiformes; family Meropidae; genus Merops; species Merops nubicus. The sequence continues at coordinate 25,741 of NW_008602173.1, read as the reverse complement.
TAAAAAAAACAACAAACAGCTCAAAATTGTTGTGTCTTACTTTCTACCACTGGCTATAGAAGAAATCTTTGTAAGGTACTAGTTCATGTTAATACTAGAAAATATGTGAAGAATAAAAATGATACTACTGATTTTATATTAAAGTTTAAACAATGAAAATGCAGAAGAGGGGGAAATTATGTTTTCAAATATATTTGGGGAAGATGGAGATGCTGGGGTAAGGAAAAAAAAAAACTTCACATGGAATTTGCTCCTGTTGCACAGTATTGAAAGTCAGCTCACACAGGAAGAAGGAAGATGGGGATTTTAAAAATTATTCCTTCACTGGAAAGCTTTATAATCTATAAATGTGAGCATGAGAATTTAAAGCTGCTACATCTTTTGCTTTCACTGTTTCATAAATCGTTTGGCTGTGATTTCACAAATGCTTCTTGCTTCCTTATAACTTGGAGCACTTTTTTTTTTTTTTTTTTTTTAACTGCAGCTGCAAAATCTGTAACTCCAAAGTCATGGAGGAGCTGCACTTTGAGGGCCGAGGGGGAGGAGGGAGGGGGAATCCGTCTGCTTTGAAGCCTCGTGTTCCGGAGGATGTCATCTCTGTTCCTTGTTGGCCTATCTCTTAAGCCTGTTAAAGGGTACTAAAAGAACTGTCAAAACTTCCATTGCGGTGTGGCAGCACTTACTCCAAATCCCATGAAAGCAACTGGTCTGGTGTGATAAAATGAGCTAGAAACAAAAATGCTCTTAGTTAAATTGAGCTGAGGTTCATGACGCTTCATGTTGGCCTCTTTCCAGGCCACAAACATACCACCCTTTCCTGCAAGCACTGGTGATTATAGAGACAACTCTTGAATCACCTAGTTTGATCTTCTGGTTTATCGTTGCCCAGATCCTTCTATACTGACCCCAAAGGTTTCAGTTCACTAGTGTCCTCAGGAGATACCAGTGCGTACCACAGGTGGAGGACAGAAGAAAGTCAGACACTGCTGAGGTCTCAGGTCATTACTCCTGAAATGACACCTTCCCTCATGACTGTATGAATCAAAGCCACTTGCGCATTCTCAGTCTTGAGCATCAAGTCTGAATATCATAGCACCATTTTCATCCATCTCCTAATCTCTGCTATAATGTCACATGCACATTATGGTCACCAGCTTGCAAGGTGGTTCCTATAGCACTCAGGAGTTACATGCATCTAGCAGATAGATAGAGCTCAGGGTTAGAAATAAAACATGCTTAGAAATAAAAAATGGCATCAAGAATAAGCAGCCTCTAGCAGCAAGGTGGGAAAATTCATCACAAGACAAAAGATACCCATTATATGGGTTAGAAAGTGGGAAAATATTTCTTCTTCAAGCATGTACTCGGAACTGCCTAGTAGGAATGCAGGAGAGGAAATGCATGGGGAACTGCAAGCATTCACAAGGCAAAGAATAAAGCCCCAAAAGTCAGAAAAAAAGTATGTAGAAAACCAAAGGCAGCTTCAGCACAACCAGTTCAGGATTTTTTTACCAGCCTCCTGGGATACAAGTGCACAAAAATCAAATTTAGGTCATATTTTGCCTCCTTTTTCTGCTCAAAACTTACAGCCACAATGACAGGCAGAAATCAAATGCTTCACAGCATACATTGTAAATGTGAGATTCAGCTCCAGTTTACAGAGTCAGGATTTAGTAGTTTTCCTTTGCTCCTTACACCTCCCTGTGGCACCTCCACATCAGATAAGAGCAGACAATGCCAACAGGAGGTTGACTTAAAGGTAAACTGAAGACGCAGCATTGCGTTAACAACTTGTGTTACAACACCCAGTGCAGCACAGGGAGGAGTCCAGTGTGTCTTGAGATTTCAAAGCCTCAGTTCCTCATGGAATTGCCCTGGGGATCGGAGCAAAATACTATGAGTTTTTGGATTAAATCCCAACTGCTGACAACACCAGCATTCAGCCTCACTCCGGAGTGTTCAGCAGAGGAGCACACCGGTCCTTGGAAAGCTATGGCATCAGCACTGCTCTCCTCTAGTAGCACGTAGACCGCTTTCAGCCCCCATTAAAACCTAAATGCAACCACACACTCTCCATAGCACAGTGCTCCGTTGTTCCTCCTCCCGTTAAACAACCCTTCAGGCAATAAACCTTTGGTGCTTGCTGGTCGCTGGGCTAAAGCCAGCCGCAGCCTTCCAGCTCAACCAGCAGGCAGCACGGCATGCCTGGGGATGTGGCAGGCCACGCCTCAGCACAGGGGGGCTTCGGGGCATAAAGGAAAATCAAATTAGCTAATTAAGGAGGCGCTTTGTTTAGTTTCATGGAAACGTAGTAGGCACCTCAGCTTCCTGCAAAGCTGGAAATATGTTCACAAACAGGGCAGGGGTGGTATCCCCATATTAACCAGCCCACTGGCCATAAAACAAAGAAATCAATGCGTCCTCCCCCTTTTTATAGGGGAAGCAGAAGTCTCTTAAAAGTGCAGTTAGAGTTGTTGTGGGGAGGGAAGGAGGGCGGTTTTACCACTGATGTCATTGCCAGGATAAGCCCTTTATGGTCATGACTTAATAGGTGTCTCTCTGCTTCAAAATCAACAAAGAGCACAGAAAAAAGACTCGCTTCCTCCTTGGGAAATGGTGTACGTTCAGGGAGGAAGCTGTCTTCCTGTTTTCTCCATAATTGCAGCTTTGCATGGTTTTAGCAAGTTCCACAACTTTAAGCCTCCTCCATATGGAACATGTTCCTCTGAACATCTGCCTCTTTTTTTTTATTGCAGTGATAAACCAGATTTATTTTCTACAAACCATATAAAATATTACTTTATCAGTGTATGATCTACTGCGTCTTTAAAAGTAAAAAACGTACAAAAAGATCAATAAATTCACATGGTTTTCTTTTACTAGTGCCAAAATGCTTTTCTAAAGACAACTCAAGGATCAATTCTCAAACCGGAAAGGAAGAAAGTCTGAACATATATATTGTATTATCTCCAGGGTTCTTGATGGAAACCAATGATACAAACTTGTCTCTAAAATGAACTATAAATCCAGCCAAAGTACATTTCTTAGATCCGGGTCAGATTTGAACGTGTATGTCTAACACCAGTTCTTAGCCTATACCCGTCTTCTTACAACTGTCACTGGAAAACAACAAAATGCTTTGTTTAGTTTTGAAGTCATCTTTCTAATTTGCCTGGATGATATTAGAAAAGAATGGCTGGTGCCCAGAAATTCAGAGAGCTACAGAGTAACGAAGAGCTCTGGTTGATTACCTAATGGCAGTCTGGCTGCAATGTCAAATTTCAGTGGGCAAGGCACTCAAGCAATAAACCAGGGAAAAAGCCATTATAAATCAACAGATCGTCTTGGCTTCCCATTCCATTAGCTGTTATTTTTAGATGTACCGCATGCATGGCTAAGCCACAATGCTGCCGAGTGCTCCTCCAGAAGTTTTAATCTTTTCCTTTCCTCAGTATCTCACCTGCTGCTGCCTGAAATGACACAAGTGTTCGCTGCATGCAACAAGCCTAAAAATGAGCTATAAACAATACTGTGAAAGATCTGGCCAACACTTGCTACAGGGATGTGGTCCAACAGTGGCTTCTTTAAAGAAGTGGAAAAAAATAAATGAGTCATTTTCTAGATGCTTTGACAAATCCTGAACTGAGCAAAGTCTGGCTTCATGCATGAAAAAAATGGTGATTCTCAATACCCCTGCTTGCAGCTTCATACCAGGGCCATTTCTAGACTGTCTGCCCCTGTGGGAAGGGACCAACAAGGGAAAAAAAATTACTAGGGGGGTGTAGTTTATTTGGGAAAAGACTGGAGGTGAGAAAGTGATGAAAAGGGTGGTCAAGAAATGGGAAAAAGCTTCATAAGGCATGCAAGCTGTGTGAGTAGTGGTGCCTGGAGGTCCTTATGGTGCATCTCTGCGCAAGACCACCACAGCCTAAATCAGGACAATAAGCCTAACCAGCTGTCCTCACCACATGTGCCAGAACTGCTCCTGTGCCAGGAGGAGCAGGGCTGGGGTGCCTCTCACCAGTAGAGGACCACCTTGCTGGGACAGATTGAGAATCTTGGTACCACCATGCCAGTGCCCTTTCCAGGTCATCTGCATGAACATCCACCACCTCCTAACCAAAAGTTTGCTGCAATATGTTAAAGACAAAGAACACAGCTCTACATTTAAACAAATACTGTACCCTTGAACATGCAAAGATTAAATTTGCATCTTGTGGGTCTACAGTCAAAGCCAAAGCCCAGGCACCAGAATAGAGACTGACTGGAAACTGGTGAAATCAGCTGCTCTGTGTCCTTGCTCAACCCAAGAGTGGAGTACCTGTAACCCTAAACCTGAAGCAGCTAAATCCTATGTGAGTGGCACAGGTCCTGTCACTGCAGATGAACTAAGGGTCTGCCTTCACATCAGATGTGCAGTTTTAGGGCCTGATAATGGCACAGCCTCAAGTCACCAGTACTCCCCAGCTCTGCCAGGTCTCACAGCCCTACTGAAGGGAGAAGACAGGGCAGAGACTTGGCTTTGCTCCTCCACCACCACGTGCCGGTGGGAATCCCTGGCTTATGGACCTGTGGCAACTTATGTCTTGTCTGGAGGGCTCCTCCTGTATTTCTGACCAATAATTAACTCCCAGTCTAATTCAATGCAAAGAAGTTTTCTTGTGAATACCTGTTATTTTTTGGTGCATAATAGTGCCCAGCAGGTTAATGTGAAAAGTAATTCACTTGAAGTAAATAATACTTCTTCCTATTTAAAATGACACCTACTACCTTCTCCACATAACAAGCTTTCTTGAAAAATGAATGCATGTTTTGCATGAAGGAGTTATTGAAAACCATTAGATACCCTCTTACTAAACACATCAATTTTAAAAACTACCTCAGCTTTACTTCATTTCTAAGTACAGTCCAGGAAGCCACTGGTGGAGAATTACCAGACATGGAGAGACATCATTACAATGTTTATACCTGTATTTGTCACAATCAATTTGGATATCACTTCAACTTTTTCTGATGTCCACTGTAACCTCTGGTAAAGGTAAATGCAGGACACTCAGAAAAAAAAACAACCCTTCACCTTAATGGTTTTGAATCACCAATGTTTAGAGCCTTGTTTTCCTGTGAAATAAGTGACTGAGTAAAACCACTTATAAAATTATTCCCTGAAATGTAATATCCTATAATTCCTTTGAATCTGGTCCCAAGCCACCAAAGGCTGCCTTTGAAGGATGAGGAATCTCGTTGGAGGTTTTCAATAATAGACTATACAAGTACCTGATTCAGAAGTCACTGATCCTTCCTTGAGATAAGATGAGCAAAGGTGGAGTTGCCCTGCTCTTGAGGTCCTTTCCAACCCCATCTTCTATTATTCTAGGTGGGCAGCTCTGCTTAGGTTGATAAAACCCACATGCCACAGCTAAAGATACCTCCCATGACTTTAGAATATACACTTTGTTGTTCTAACATTCAGACTCTCCCCCAGCAGTGAGAAGGCTCAAGCTCAAACAAGCACAGCTGTTGGGAGAGCAGCCTCCTTGCGTTTGCTTTCCCTCACTGGGGAGACAATGGTCAAAGAGAGGTTTCCATCTGTGGCACAAGGCACACAGTGTTCTCACAACCTGAGTTGGAAACCTCCACTGTGATCAGAGAGGAATCACCTGGGTTAATGTGTGTTTCCATGTAGATTGCACAAGTTTAACCATCAGCTGCCCTGGAGAGGTAGCACCCATGTTCCTGACCTCTCTCAAAGGCAGAGATGCACGCTTCATTTAATTAAAAAGAAGTACAGATTTAACTCCTGAACCTTCCCTTCACAAACTGGGGAATTTCCTGAAGTCATACAAATCATTTCCCACTTCATACGAAACTTAGTTCCCAAGAGGAAGCTGGAGTCCTCTTTTTCCTCTCCTTTGTCCTCAAAGCCCAGCACTGCCTTGAGTCCCAGGGTGGTTTGTGCATTTCAGAAGCAAAACTACTTGTGTCATCCTGAGAAGAAACCTAAGAAATGACTCAGCTTAGTGTTCCAGTGTACCAAGTCCTTGCTAGCTAATACTGCAAAAGGCCAGACCTAGTAGATGGAAAGTGACTCTCCTAAACATTAGTAGCATTACTATAAAAACAAAACAAAACAAAACCAAACCAAACCAATCAAAACCCAACAATCACAACAGAAAATTGAGAGCTCTGTTTTTGTGTGTAGTTGTGTTACTTTAGGTGAGGCAGTTCCTAACAAAGAGGGACAAGGTAGGTAGCATTTCCAGTTCAATCCCAGTTTACCCAGAGTGAATGTGGGGAGGTCTTTTAGGCTCTCCATGCCTCATTTTACTTTTGGGCAAACTTGCTCAGAGGGGCATCACAATGATTAACTCATTAACATTAGGAGAGAGCTTTGTATTCCTTGGATGAAACGACTGGGGAAGTGGGAGCATGTCATTGTCATGTCTGGGTAATGAAGTCAACAGTCCTCAGCCGGTGACAACAGCAAGGATTAGCTGGTGTAGGTAGAGCATCTGCTACATAAACTGGATCTCAAAAGCCTGTAGAGTCAGATGCTATAAATCACTGCACTGTACTTGAGATGTCTGTTTTAATTCATGTTCAGTGAAATACAGTTAAGAAATTAAGTTTAAAAGGCTGGATCCTGAGTCTTTGCTGCAAATGCAAAAGGAAAGCCAAGTGTCTGTGAACTGAAGCTCTCCATTTTGCTAGTGCTTCATATGTCCACAGTACCAGAAACAGTGAACTGGGTTTTAAAGCCAAGTGAAGTGGCTGCCCGAGACTCTGATTTCTGAACATGTAGAAGAGTTTGGATGGACCACATGAACAAAGACACAGCTGGTGAGACAACATCAAGTTGATCAAGTAACCGAGATGTTACTGTATGAAAGAACCCTTGAGACCTGTCACAGCCTCTCCCTGTCCTGGGATCAGCATTGCCCAAGCTCTTTCTGCAAAGCAGATCATGGAGGAAAAGAAAGGCCAGTGTCCCTTCAGAAGAGGTGGATGATATGGGCTTCACTGTGACACAGGGAGACGCAGGAGTTAGCTTTGAGGACACATGCTCCAAAGAACCCTTGAGAGTGCTACAGAAAGGGTGGCAATGGTGACACTTGTGTTAAGCTTTGCCATCTTGGCATCCTGCCCTTTGCTACTTCCCAGTTCCCTTGCCCACAACTAAACAGCCCTACAGGTTTTGCCAACATGTAGCATGGGATTCACAGAGTCACAGACTGGTTGAGGTTGGAAGGAACCTTTAAAGGTCATCTAGTCCAATCCCCCTGCAGTGAGCAGGGTCATGTTCAACTAGAGCAGGTTGCTCAGAGTCTAGTCCAACCTGACTGGGAATGTTTACAGGGATGGGGATCTATCACTTCTCTGGGCAACCTGGGCCAGTATCTCACCACCCTCATCATAAAATATTTCTTCCTTCCATCTAGTCTAAATCTACCCTCTATATTACCCAAACCCTGCTTTCTCCCACCCAAAGTCCTGCCCAAACACATACCACACACCCGATGCCTTGTGCTGCCGTGTCCCTCGGCTGCTCTCAGACCTGCCCCAGCCACTGGACCCAGCCACAGACCACCCCTGTCCCTTACAGGATTCAGCCTCCATCCTTGCCACAGGACTACAGTCCTCCAGTCAGTGGGGAGAAAAGCACCTCCCAAGAGCTATTCAACCTACCCAAAGGCCGTGACAGGCACTCTCTGAAGGTGCTTGTCTCTTTCCCCCGGCTGCAGGGATAGTCTGGATAAGCAGCTGAGACAAATGGCCCAAGATTCTCATCACTAAAATGAAGTAAATTCCAATTCCCAGAGATACTGAGGGGAAATGTGGCTCCACTGAAGTTCCTGAGGTTGCAATGGACAGGGATTGCTTTCATCCCTGTCTGGTGCTCCACACTTCATTACTGCTCAAGTCAGAGGGTTTGACTTAATTCAAGCAAGATATAGTCTGTGCTATTGCAGGAAACGACTGACTGTAGCTTTATGAATTTCTTTCCTTAGTAGACCAAAGTTTTTGTTTTGTTTTGTTTTGTTTTTTTCAAAATGCTAAATCCCTCCTCAAATTACCTGCTTTGGTAAGGGGGAAAAAAAAAAAAAGCTTTTATTTTTAGACACTTCAGGATTTTATGAATTTAGGTAGATTAAAGAACCTTAAAAATAAAGCCTGAAGAGTCTAAAGGAAGTCTGGAGGGCAGCTGAAATGCAACATGCTAAAAAGTTGTGTTGCTTTTTTTTCCCCTCTATCATTTTACTAGTTAATTATCCTGGGAACAGACTGACATATACTCATCCCATGAGAGAGTGGTGTTGTCAAGAATCCAAATGATACCAAGGGATAAGGTTTAAGGAACTTTACCATTAGTCATCAGAAGGGAGGAAGTGGCACAGTTCTTTGGTGATGGACTGTGCTTTTCTCCTCTTGCATATTTCAGATGAATTTCTCCACATTAAAGGAGGAAATGTTATGAATTGTCTGTGGGGGAAATAAATAAGCTCAGAGGAGGATCCCCCATCATTAAGACCTAGGGGAAAGTCTGTGGCCATCATGGCTGTATGGCTTCAAACAAAATTAGAAAAATACTACATGGAAAGGGTCAAACACCACATTTTCCATACCAGCCTGCCCTGGCGTTCGCATGGCTCCCAGCTGGTTCTCAGCATTGCTCTGTGCTGTGCTGTGAAGAGTCAGCAGCACAGCTCTCCACCGGCCTGGGCACCACTGTCCTGCACTCTTCTCCAAGGGGAAGAAGTGCTGTGGCTTTTCTCATCTCCCTACAAGCCATGCCTTGCTTTCTTTTAATCTGGTTGCCAGGTATATTAAACTGCTGTTAAGGCAAGGGTTTAGAAGGTACAAATGAGTTAATTTCCTTGCTGAGCACTAACTTTTTATGCAGCTTTATGGACAACCCATATACTCGTGTCTATGCTAGGAAATTAAATACTCGTGGGTCTTTCTCTGGTGTTCACCAACAACACACCACAGACCACACCCAGGACTCTACACTCTTCAGAAAAACCCTTCCAAAGTAGAGTCTGAATACACATGCAAATTGTCTGTTAGGAAAGGTGAGCTGTGCCAGTAGAAAAGTTTGTTTTGAGACAGAAATTAACCATGGGCCATTCAAACACGTAAACAATTTTGTACAGGCAATCATGACCCACTTCCCTGAGACATGACTGTGTCATCACTTTTTGTGGTGCTGGGTCTCTGGTTTTCTGCACTGATCTATAAGTGAAGAATCACAGCAGTTCTTTCTATAACATGGAGCAGAGATGTCATAACATGTTACCTCTGCAACAGAAAGAATCAGAGATAGCAAAGACCAACATGAGTACAACCTTATGAAAAGTTGCATTCTTCCAACATGCCTCAGATTTATTCTGTCCAATGAGTCAACAAAGGCTGCTGTGCACCTTGCAGTTTTGATCCCAGAGACTCAAAGCACTGATAGTGCAGCCCCTGAGAAACAGCTCATACAAAAGCAAGTGTGTGCCCTGACACATTACTTTGTGTCTCACTGTCTCAGAGTATTTAATACCCTTATCCAGGATGTATAGGCCCTTGTTCCATAAATGGTCCCAATGGAAGACAAATGACACGATACAAATCACAAACAGAGAGCTCAGAGTCTGAGCAGGCTCTGACATGCACAGCATGCCGAGATGGATGACCACAACCCTGTTCATATATAGGAAAAGGCAATGTTTGGTCAGCTGAATTGCTCCCAGGACTCTACTGATTGCATTGCCTCGGTCTCCATCGAGTAAAGGAGGAGTTTAGATACTACAATGTGTGTTTACAAACTGGAGCTGGATCCTACAACGTGGGCGAGCTGAGCCATGGTAACTCACCTTGCACGTACTGCAAGGCTGCAGCAAGGTGATTTCTCCTAGTTTAGCCTGTAATTGACTGGGGTTGAAATGCGACTTTTACACTGGCTGCAGGCTAAGAGTGTGTATGTACATGGAGAACTCCACACTTCAGCTAAGGTGTTGTGGCTTCCCTCACGGCAATTTGAGCCTAACTATGAGCATAGCATCTTTTAAACTACATCCAAGTAGAAAATGCCATGCATAATAGGTTAAGCTTTTGCCCAAGTGCTATGGAAAACAAATGAGACTTGCATTCACATATTTCTTACTCACCAAAGTTTATCCTGCTTATTACCACTTCATTGACTTGCACAGAATTATTATTAATTCACCACAGCATATTGTCAGAGAAAAATCAGGAGCACTGTCTTCCCCTGATAGTTTTCAGCTACTAAATCATTGGTTTTAAACTCAGGAAGGTAAGAGTCAGAGAAAATAACCACTTAGTGAAGAATAATTTACTTAAGGATACCCTTATTCATAATCCTATTGTATTGGTAAGTGAATCTCCAGTGAATCAAGATAAAGCATCCATTTAAGTCATGAATGCAGCCCATCTGAGAGTCTGTACAAAGACTGTGACAACTCAGACAGCTCAGTTAGTCTTACCACTCCTCTTGTTGCATGTATATGTGCTGTCCTTCCATAGGTCTTCTCAAGATGAAGAGTATTTTTGGATATGCATATATGGCTGTGTGAAATGAGGCCACTCCAACCCAAGTGGATAGGAGCCAGCTCTAGTTCAGGATTACGGTTCAGCTAATGCGTCCCACTGATCTGCTGACAGCAAGGAGGAAATAAACAGGAGGTGAAAAAGAGAAGACCCACAGAGCAAGGAGGCATTGGAGAAGGAATCCAACCTCTGAGGCTGGTTACATATGCAAGGAGCCCTGCATCTGTCCTCAAGCCACACAAACCACCCAGACAGAGCTTGTTGGCTCCTACGCACCTATGTCTGTCTAATGCTCTTGGAGAGGCTGATAACAAGATGAAGTACCACACAGCAAAAGTCTGTGCAGAAAAGGCAGCACACTGCTTTTCCATAGCCGGACCTTCACAGCTGTGCTATCAGAGGCATGGAGTTCACCACTTGCCCTTCAGTCTGGTCCCACCTGAAGGCAACCAGGATGCACAGTGTGTCCTGAAATGTTTAATTGCTTTTCAAGAATCCCTGTGCCCCGCTCTGAGAGGTCACTTTGGCAGCTCCCAGCCAAAGGGCTGACCCACAGACCAAAGCTGCACTGCTTCAGCAAGGAAGGAACACAGCTAACCATTCCAAATGTGCATTACAGAAAGTGTGACACCACAGCAAGTTCCTTAAGCCAGGATGTATGTGCAAGCTCACTCGTATGGTGAACAAGTGGTTGAACATTGGCAAAAGCCGACTCAGAGCCAAAGCAGTTTAACAGACCCTGGGAAATGTCTCACCATCACTGAAACTGGGATAGGCTCTGCACGCAAAATCAGGCCAAGCTTCCCTTGGGAGACAAAGGGGAGAAACTCCAGCACGCTGGCAAACATGAGATCCAGAACACAAGCAACAGCCGCCCTTCTCTGTGCACACATCGATACTCAGATCCTGGGGCAGGGGAGCAGACAGGAAGGCCACACCAAGGTCGGCAGTACCTTGGGGAGGCAAACATGGGGGCACAGTGGGATTGTCACCTTGTTAACGTCACAGAGAAAAGTAAAATTATTAAGTGTTGCTGCCAAAAGTGTACAGAGGCATCCTGGGCTCATGAAATCACACCGCAGTGCAATCTTCTTCCTCTTAGCATCCTTGACATCAGTGCAGACCGTGCTTACCAAAACCACCCTCCACACTCCACGAGTCTCTTCAGAAAGGAGCCCAGGGACTGATTTCACACCATTCTGGCATGGTAGACAACAAACAGCTACTAACACTGAGCACACTGTGGTGGTGCTTGGCACTGCCTTTCCCAACTCCCTTATCTTCTTTACTTAAGACAGGGCAACCAGTTCAACCTCAAGGTGATCACTCCAACATCACACTGGTGCCTGGAGTTATGACGACAGTATTCTGTCATGGTCACTGCTTGTCCCATCGCACAAAGTGGAATCTGCATGAACATGAAGTGCTTGGAACAGGTTTTCTCTGAACAGCTTGACTCCCACACAGCTGTGGAGAATGAATTTCTGTGGTCCCTTTCAGGGAAACAGTGTTCTTCCAATTCAAACAAAAACCTCAAACCAAATGAAACCAAAAAGATGGTTTTTTTTCCCCTAAGTAAACCCCAAATTGGAAACTTGCATTGTCATAAAGTAAGTGCTGACTGGTTCCCAAGCAGGTAGCAAAAATGTTCACCCTCCAGTAAATTGGATCATTTTGATCACAGAGTAATGCAGCACAACATGAATCTGTTCTCAAGGTCGGGTCCTTCCCTCTAGCATATTTCTGCTCAGGGCAGGCACAGCATTGCCTTAGACTCCTCCAAACTTTCCTGACAGGCCCCTACAATTTCCAGGCTGCCTGAATGCAATGCAAAGGCAAACGCTTCCCCACAGAGGGGCCTGGCTGGCGATTGGCACGTTAACCGGGAGCCGCAGCCCTGCAGAGCAGAGCCGTGCCCCGGCAGCTCCCCACACCACGGGCACACCAGCAACCCCGGCTGCATGGGAAGACCGGATGCAGCTTCCCAGCCTGCAGACGGCATCCCATGGAGCAGGCTGTCAAGGACAGTCCCATGTCCCATTGTCCCCGTGTTCGGCCCCAGCACTGCTGTGCATCAGCCCGGGTGCTGCCGCAGCCGGTCACTGCGAGCGGCTGGAGGCAGCGTGCATTGTAAGGGCTGTCAGCACTGCAACCAGTTCCAGGGACTCTCTTTTTGATTTACATTTTCTACATCCTTTCTGAGAAACCTCAATTGTCTATTTAATCCCTTAGCACTGGAGCAAAAGCATTCATCTGTGCAACCCAGTATAGCAGGCGCAAATTTGATACCCATTAAAGCTGAGGAGTTACCAGGCATAAAAACCCATATGGGGACAGAATAATCCCTGGTGTAATTCCATTCATTTTCATGTACCAGTGATGAATCTGACACAGCAGTTGGGATTTCCTTCTCCCACCGGTTTCCCACATCCCTCTAGTGTGTTTGGTAGAAGAAATTTCAGCTTAGATTTACATAGGTGTGAGCAGAATTAGGTTTATTCTGCTGATGTTCTCTGATGTTGCACTGCATGCTCTGGCGTGTGCAGGGAGCACAGCTTTCCTCTCTCTGTACAAAGTTTTCCATACCAAACAGAACATATCACAGCCACATCATTTTTAACTCTGCTTACTTCCAGAGTGTGATGTGAGCTGGGTTTAGGTGCAGACAACACAGGGCAATGGCAAGACACATTACATGGTGGCAAGATTCAACTAGGGCCCTGCTCAACCTTGGTGCACGAGTCAAACACCACGCTCTGCAAAGACCAGAGATGGGCTTCAAAGGACTGTCACACAGAAGGTCCAAAGATGACAACACAGGCCTGACAGTTTGTAATATACTTACCACTGTGTGCAGCTGAGCATGTGTGTGTCTTGTGAAGTTTTATTGTCTGGATAACAAATTACACATCAGGATGTATGAAAGTCACAAGCGTCGTACCCTCACTTTATAGGCCTGGCATTAATGTATGCATTTGGATTTAAAGCACTTTCTTGCAAGTTAAAACCCAGCCCTGCTAAGAATTGGTGTAATTCAATACTTCCTTTGAAAAACCTCCCATAGGAAGATTAGAACAATCTTAGTGATTACAGTCTATCTGGGGTCCACAGATGCCAGTAATCTATGGAAATTGTGAACTCAAAGGATTTATGTCTAAACGTGGTTTAAAATCCACTACCAAATCTCTGTCATAGCGGTGGGTTTTTTTTTTAATGATTTCTTTCTTTCTCCTCTCTCTCTCTCTTTTCTTTCTTTCCCCCTCAGACGGGCGTTCTGTAAGTGGCTGTAACGCCTGTCTGGAAGACAAACAGGCGCAAGCCAAACAAGAGCCTGTCTCCTTTGTTGTGTCCCAGCACCGTCCTCCACGGTAGTTGCAGCAATTGCCCCACTGGAGGCTCGGGGCTGGGGTCTGTCTGCAGCCCTGGCCCTGATGAAAGGCAGCTGTGGATGGCTTTCGGTTTATTCTGTTTAGAGATCTATCACAGACTCCCATGTGAATGGGAACGTAAAGAGAAGTCACAAATCAAACCTGAGCCGTGCAGCCCGCTCAGGCGAACGCTATTTGTGCCATATGTTTTGCAGGTTCATTTCATTGGAAGAATAAATTGGTCTGAAATTAGGGCCAGCTTTTAGAAGGCAGCACCGAAGATGTGTCTGCCGAGCATGCACGCATGCGAACTTAGTTGAAGGGAAAGGTCACTCTAAACCTGCAAAGAGGCAGGGTAAATGGACACCTACATGCAGGACACAGGGATGGGCATATTCCCCCAGGGACTTCATGCATGGGGTGGGTGTGTACAGCTCTTCCAGGTGACTCCTCAGTGTCTGTCTTTGGGAGTTGGACCCTGACACCAGATCTTTCCTGTGCGGACGCAGTTTTCAGTTCCCTGTGTTGGGGATCCTCACATACTTCAATGGACATATATCCACAAGTCTTTAGCACAAGCTTTTCAGTCACAGGGCTTTCAAACAACAACAACAACCTTGTCTTCCCAGCCTGTTCAAATAAACTGTTGTAGATTAAGGGCCTGAGTTTTTGTTAAGTTTAAACAAACACGTAGAGCACAAGAGCTCTGCAGTATTGCACTCCTGTGACAGCCAGCTCCCAGCAGCTTCTCAAGGCAGAGCAATGCACTGGTGGGAGTGCTTGCCCATCAGCTCCCCTCTCACCAGCTCAGAAGATGCAGATCCAGTGGGTCCTTAATCCAAACCAGGGTTTTGGTTTTACAGCTCTGGAATAAGGAGGTTTTGCTTACCCCAAACCTGGCTTCAATTTTATCTCATTTCCATAAATAGCACTAGAAACCTTTGGCAATGTTTTGCCACATTTTCCAGTGGAGGACAGGCAAAGACTCAAGGCCAGTGCTATATAGGGGTATCTGAACAGCGTTTCTCCTGCTTCTTTGCACTTAAGAGCCTCTCAAGTCTCCTGCCCAGATGTTTTATCATCTTCTGCTTTTCAATCCATATTTTCAAACTGTCATTCCCTTGTGTTTCACCTCATTTCCTCCCAGTTTCCACCTCCATTTTGTCGCTTAATCATGTGGGCCTCTGTAGCTTCTCATTTGCTTGTGGTAAATCTGGCATCTTTATTAAATCCAGACTTTTTCACTCAGGGGTCACATTTACAGGTAAATCTCCTTATAGGCAGCCACCTCTGACTCAATAGTACATTTAATCCTGCAGTTGTCAAACAAAAGGTGATAAATCATCTACTTCTGATCAAATAAATCCTGCCTCTTTGTGTTCAGCCATGGTACTTCTCCCACATCACTGAGGTCAGGGTGTTGGCTTGGGCTATGTTAGCTACGGAGTGAACTTTTCAACACTTAAAGATCAGCTCCCTTGTCAGCAACATCTGAAGTTCTATTTCTTTAATTTGTGCTGAATTAAGGTCTGAAGAAAGTGACTTTTTTGTTTGGTTGTGGACGTTTTGGTTTTTGTTTTTTGTTTTTTTGTTTTTTTTTTTTTTTGGTGGTTGGGGTTTATTCTTTCTTTGTTAGTTTTGTTTCTGTTCCCTGATGCTGCAAGAAGGAAAACAAACTCCCAAAGCACGCTTGGCTCAGACTCCTGCTGTAGAGCTAGGAAAGGGTTAAAGGCAGCCGGTTTCCATCCTAGGGACTGAATCGTGGGCAGATCTGCCCGGGCAGCCCCTGCCTCTACACAAAGCCCCATTGAGCCGGGGCAGGATCGGGCAGGAGGGGTTTGGGGAGCAGTTGTAACTCCACCAGCCCTCTCCTTTCACTGCAAAGACCCAGCAAGGCCCGTTGGCAGCTCCCGCGGAGCTTGCAGGCTCTGCCAGCCAACTGCTCCCTGTTTGTTCCTTTTTCTTAAAACAACAAGGCACACAGGGAAAATAAATACAAAAAGCCCCTGGTATGTGTGTAGCATTAAGCTGCAAGAGCTGCTGCTCCAGTACGAGGATTTAAAAAACCTACGGTTTCTTCTAACCGTGCTAATTTGATCGTGTTGCACCTGCAAAGTATTTTTTATTCCGGCATCCTTCTTAAGCACAGATGTACATGCTGAGCTGGGAGCCTTCTGAAGTGCTCTGTGTTTCCCTCTGGACTCCAGTGACTTCAATAAGATCACTTATGCCAAGACTGAATGCTTTGAAAACCCGTGCTCTCAAGTGCATGGCCCTTGGGCTCCAATTTGTGTGCCTAAATTTCAGCTACCTTGACTTCCAAATATAGGTTGATCCATATAGCCCATAAGTCCCTTGACTTCAGTAAGGCTGTTCAGTACCTATAAAAAATCAGGCCACTTTTTTTGAAGTGCTCAGACGTGGATTTAGGCCCCAGATGCTCAAAAACTACAGCTTAAATTTAGACATCTGCATCTGTACCACTGGCAAAGTGTTTTTATTTTTGGAAGCACTGAGCCCCAGCAGCTTCCATTAATTTCAGAAAGAGCTGCTGGGAGCAGAGAGTCTTGGAAACCTCTTCTGGGGAAGCTGTGCTAACATTAGACTCTTGTTTTCAGAAGCACTGACTTGAAAAGAAATGACACACAATCAAGAGGAAGGAAAATGTTTGTTTAGCCTTCCTATTTAATAAAGTCATTCCATGAGCAATGGATCTGGTAAACTCTAGTTTCTTGAGGGTTAGTGCCCTGTGTCCTCAAAATCCCACCATGAAACAGGAGTTTGCTCAGCTCCCTCTCATGTTCCCAGCTTGTTTGGTGGGACAGACTGCTGTGGCCAGACCCTGATGGCTGGCTGGGCAGTTAGTTGGCTGCTGCCACTGAAAGCTGACTGACAGCTACCTTTCCTCCCATGCCAGCTTCATTTCTTCCTCTTTCTCCTAACCAGACTAATTTTCATGGAAACTGCAGGAGCCTACGTGTTGCAGGCCTTTAACCTTCCATCAAATTTGTTTGAAAAATTGCCCAGAAGTTATTATGGGTAAGAAATACAACTGGATGAGATTTGTTTCCTTAGGAACCTAGGCTAAAAGGAAAACTTAATCAGATACTTGTGGATATCTGAAATATTCATGCTGAAGAGCTGTTACAATCAATTTAAAAAAATAAAAATCTGCAAAAGACAAAGCCCAAAAAGTTTACAAGCCTGTGAGACCTACAAGTAATTAGAAGTTGAAATGCAGGCACAAACCTGAAAACTGCATCCAATAGACAACATGTGGCATTTTCTTCCATTTTAACTTACCCCCGTGTGAGACAGGCGAGAGGGAGGATGTGTGTGGGTGCTGTATATGGAAAGCACATGGCTCACATGAAGCATGAGATTTAAGTAAGTGTCACATTCAGGTAAATCCCTGAGCTACGCCTAGAAGTGTCTAGAGCTACAACAGCAATAATTCACACCAAGTCCAGGATCCCAGCCTCATGTGCCACAGCAGTTGTGCAGCATGCAGTGCCTGGGGAAGAAACAGCCTGACAGGAGCTTTTGTAGATTTCATTTGCCATGCTTTTAAAACAGTTCTAAATACAACTCAAAAAGCCATAAATTCCATCTGTGATCAGAGCTGAAGCAGACACCGGTAACTTGGTCTCCTTTCCCATGAGACAGGAGAAAATGTCAGGAGAAAACACTGTGACTTTCTAGAAAGCAAGAAAAATAGAAGAGAAATCCATAGCAAAAGAAATGTGATTATTTTTTAAAAAGTTTAGGAAAGGAAGCCGATCAGGGCAGTGGAACTATGCTGAAAAACATAGGAAGTGCCCCAACTCAGGATGGGAGGAAGAGCTTCCAGGCTGAATTAATTCTGAAAGCTGTCAAATGCAATGCTTCCCAAAAGCACTGCCATGGCTGCCAGAGATGGGTGACCTGGGTGTGTTGGGTGCGCTGGCTGGTAGGTGCGATGATGTCTGGTAGCAGAGAGGCTGACAGGGCTTCCCTCTTCTCTGCCCACCTGTTCACCAGGCTGCATTGGAGGCAGAAGCTAGGAAAACTTGTGGACAGCTTTAAGGTTTCCTAAAACCTTTTGTTCTGCCAAATTAACTGGTAGGATGATGCAAAAAGGCAGCCTTGGGGCACTGGCTCCCAACAGCCAAGGCTCCCTAGTCAAGCAAGAGGTCCCTGCATCTGCAGGAAGCCAACAAAACCTCCACCATGGCAGCACTGATGCCTTTCCTACTCTTCTCTCATGTTTGTGATCAAGGAATCCAGTGAAAAACCTGGCAATAAATCCACAGCAGATCTCTACCCTCCAGTTTCAGTAGCTGACCATGTTTTAACCCCTCTTTAGGCTGTAATATAGCAAGTGTCACTTGAAACCTGGCAAGAACACATATTTTCCCCCCCCTCTTCTCTCAGGGCAATGGTGGTGGTAGGGAACATGGCACTGATGAGGCGGCTGCACCTCAGATACTGTGTTCAGTTTTGGGCCCCTCACTACGAGAAAGACATTAAGGTGCTGCAGTGTGTCCAGAGGAGGGCAATGAAGCTGGTGAAGGGTCTAGAGTACAAGTCTTATGAGGAACAGCTGAGGGAACTGGGTGGGCTGGTTTAGCCTGGAGATGAGGAGGTTCAGAGGACAATTTATTGCTCTCTGTAACTATCTGAAATGAGGCTGTAGTGAGGTGGGTGCTGGTCTCTTCTCACAAGTAACAGGTGATAGGAAAAAAGGAAACGGCCTCAATTTGCGCCAGGAAGATTTAGGTTGGATATTAGGGAAAAATTCTTCACAGAAAGGGTTGTTGATCATTGAACAGGCTGCCCGGGGAGGTAATGGACTCACCATCCCTGGAGGTATTTAAAAAGACGTGTAGATGAGGTGCTCAGGGACACAGTTTAGTGACGGGCTTGGTAGTGTCAGGTTAATGGTTGGACTTGATGATCTTAAAGGTCTTTTCCCACTGCAATGATTCTGTGATTCTCTGAACATGACTCTGAGGGAGTCCTGCCTCACTGAGCTTTCCTACCTGCTTGTTTGTTCAGTCTGATGGATCAAGCTTTGACCAGTCTCGAGTGAGTCACTAGATTGCTGAGAACTGTTCAAAGAAGATAACTGAAGGAACAGACAGCAGGAGAATTTTCTAGCTATGGCAATGGACAAAGCCAGATTCTGAAATGGGAGCTGAAGTATCACAAAGTGAAAAAAGGGCTACATGGCAATAATACATGGCAGTCAATTTAGAGTGTGTACCTAAGATTTTGTCTCATTCAGCTTTTGTAGGCTGTCCTCCAAAATGTTTAACATAGGGTTAACAAAGAGCACTGTAATACAGACCTCTCCTTTCTCTTGTGGGGGGCCTGTGCCCTGCCATCCTGATTTATCCCTTATTCATAGGGTGAAAAACCCCATTGGTTTCAGAAGGAGGTAGTTCAGATGAAGGACCGAAGCATTTGTGCCTAGGTTTTCAGTCCATGCATTTTACACACTTCTGAACACAAACAACAATGCTGTTACTCTGTAGGGACACACACATTTTAACCAGCATCAAAACTCCTTTATGGGCAAGATTTAAAATGTTGAATGCATTAGAGAAGAGAAACGTTTGCACTGTGTTTCTCATTGTTGGTTGCCTTTCTGTAAGTGCTTTCAACACCACCAAATTAGTCCAGAAGTGGTTCAAAGCAGCTAAAGGGAGCTTTGGAGGACTCAGTGTCAGCTGGCATTCTAATGAGAATTAGACAATTGGAAATAGACAGCTCCGAGGCCAAACAATTAGCCAGACAATTAAAAGGCTCTACTGTACAGGGTTTTATGTGGGAAAGGATAATGCAGCCGCAATATTTGTGCTAATAAGGTAGATGGATCAGAATGAAGTTAATTTCCCTTCTCAGCAGCTAAATGAACAGATCGCTCCATTTTAGTCAAGCCCAAAAGGATGTAACTTTTCCCTGATTGGAAAGAAAGAAATAGAAACAGTAGTCTCTGGCTACGGAAATAAAGCTGAATATTCAACTGGTGTGGAGCTTGCAGAGGTCCAGCACCAATGCCACCTTGCTCTTCTGTGTCTTCTGCCTTCTGCAAGTGCCACTTTCACCTGGATCATGGCTAAATCTCTCCCCATTTTCATTCTGTATTTTCCCATATGTACAGGATAAGCCAATTATACCCATCTATTTTAATATTTTTTATAATATGTTGCTCACTATAGATCAGAGGCATGACAACTTCATGTGAGAAATGAAACCAGGAAGGAGTATGAACACAAACTGCTGCTCCCCCAAAATATGCAGGTAGGTTTCCTCTATTGGAGAAATCGGGAATGGCATACCGTGAGGTGTGGAGGATGAGCCTCACCCTGGGAAATCCCCCTTCCTCACCATGGTGTCCTCTGTGAATGCAGTACCCCAAACCATGAAAAAGACTTGGGCTGGAGGCCAGATTGACTCCAGAAACAGGCCCAGCTCCAGAAGGCTTATCCTTCCCCTGCATTCTGAAACCCTGTACCTCTCTAACCCCACAGCATAGCAACCACATGCCAAGAGACAGCCAAAGGTACAACTCTCATCGCCCATCCAGTTTTGTATGGGGCTGGATCAGTCACTGCAGCAGCACCTTATACTGGTGCTGGCAATGTCCTTCAAGGCAAAAAGCCTCTGAATTTTACCATCTACCTAGGCTATGCAGAACCTCACCCAAACTCAATGGCACAAAACAGATGTTAATAGCTTGGTACAATGGACACAGCCCATTCACTTGGACACAGTCCTGGGCAGTCAGCTCTACGTGGCCCTGCTTGAGCAGGGGAGTTGGACCAGATGACCTCCAGAGGTCCCTTCCAACCTCAACCGTTCTGTCACTGCCTGGCTCTGTTATGTGCCTTGCACGGATGATGTAAAACACCACCGAAGCTTCAAACACTTTCTCCTGTGCTGGAGGTGTCACCTCTGGGAGGGAGCGCTGGGAGTTTGCAGACGTGTGTCTAAGAACCCCATTTAAAAAACACACAGAGAGCCACTCGGGGTTTCTGGTTCCCTATGCTATCTTCTTCTCTCCTTCAGATAGCACAGGCTGCTGCCAGAGCCTGCTGTCATGCTTTACATTAGATTACTGGCTTCTGTGGTGTACCAGCAGTCATGTGTTGCTATTTAGCAGAGAGTACCACCAAAACCAGTGAAAATGAGCTATTTTGGTTTGGTGTCTCCTTGCAGTTCCAAAAGGCCAGAAGGAAGTTGTCGTACACAGGATAATTGAATCCTCAGGAAAACAAGCCACTTGGAAAATGAGCTGTTGGTACATTTTACAGTGGGGCACACTGCTGTTTTTCTGCTGTGATGGTAGGGGGTTTGTATCTTCAGGGTTTGCTACTCATGCACAGGATACATCACACATGGTCAGCTTTCCACACTGCCCCTGTCTCTCCTCCCTCTTCTCAAAAAAAGCCTTCTGAATGGACACGTGACAGTATCACACACTCAGGGGCAAATGTATTTACAACGCGTTGGCATGGCTTGGTTCAGTCTATAATTACCACATTATGGCTTTGGTGAAGCCATCTCTCCAATAACACCCAGATGTACCAATTACTTCTCCTCTATAATGAACAGAGATGAGAAACAGGTGACAAGCCCTGTTTGCAGCAGAGGGAGGGAAAGAAAGTTTTGGCTAATCAGGAAATGGCCCTGGCAAGAAGCCTCTCTCGGAACAGCGCAGTGAAGGTGCCTTACAGTTGCCGCTGTCTGGCAGGTCTGATGTGGAAGATCACAGAGTTAACTATCACCTTAATAAATTTAATACAGGCATCTGTATTATTAACCGAAATCTGTTCTTTGCCACCGGAAACTGGAAGCATGTGTTCGAGGCTGTGCTCCCATCCCACCAGCCCTGGCACCATGAACTCCAGCCAAGTTCTGCTCTACCAAGCGCCTACTTTCCAGACCGACCCTGAGCTGGAGGCCCCTTTGGAGGATCAGGTGTACGTTGGAGTCCTTACCCCTTCCCTGCTCTGTGTTTAATAAGGCCTTTTTGTATGATTGCTCCCTGGTTCTTGCTGTTTTCCTGAGCAGGCATACACGGAGTCGAGGATCCCCACAGTGCTAACATCCCCCCATCCAGTGGGAGCCACAGGAGCTCAGCTGCCTCATCCCTGGACACAGAGACCAGGACAGGGACGTAAGATGCAAACAGCATCCCTCTGGATGACTGAAAACTGCATTTTTTGAACAAAAAGCCTTTTCCAATGACCATTGTATCAAAACCAGGTGGGCAAGCAGGTTTGTCCAAAAATTCCTGACTGTAACAAACCCTGTGGAAAAGAGGCAGTATTTTCCTCTGTTTGAAGTCATTCAGCATTCACAAGAAGCACCAGGGGAAATGTTACAGGCTGACAGAGAGAATGCTCATATCCATACTAGTACTGCTGCCTACAAACAGCACCACCGTAAATATAGAAGTTACACACAACTACAAAAAAGCGCTTTAATGATGCATTTGCTCTGCCTGGCATATATCCAACTAAAAGCTACTTCACTTTAATTTTGTGCTTCATGTATGTAACAGCCTCACTAGCAACAATGAGGTGGAGCGATGTAGCACTGGTGGGAAGGTTAACAGACCTCCTCTAGTCTGCAGAAGAACCTGTAAGAGTAGGCATTGCCTCCTAGCAAATACATTTGTGTGGTTTTTTTGTTTTTTTTTTTTTTTTTCTGCTATGACATCATTGCAATTATAAATGATGCTGTAACACTTTTGCTAGTATGTGGGGAAGTGTCATTCACATATGAATAATAGACAGTTGTTAATCATTGACATGATTAACGTGTTAATGTTTCCCCCCACACTGACTCAGTCACATTTATCAACTCACTTTATTTTAAGCAGCTCTATCAACAAGACACATGAAGCCTTGCTGTGGGTTAGCAGTGCAGTTATCTGAAGGACTGAATCACAAGTCCTCCATGAGCATTGCTGAAGGATTTCTCTGGAGAAGCCAGAGCAGAGCTTAGGCAATCAGCAGTGTTTTCTGGATGGGTTTTGACACACTGCCTGTAACCAGATGAGATCTGAGCCTTCCTGAAATCAATGGAAAGTCCTGCAGGGCCACAGTTTCACCCAGCAAGATCCCAGAATGCCTGTTACTCTAGGATATTTACTACAAAGAGGGCCAAGCTGCCCTGCTTTAATTTTCTATTGAATTTAGCTATCATTGCCTAGGTTTCCCCATTGTGTGGCTTTGGCTTCTGAGCCCATCTGCTCCACTTCAGGGTAGGTTTTCATTGTGGTGCGTGGGCTCTTGGCTCATTAACGGGGTGTTAACGGAGTATGGCAGCTAGAGCCTTCCTCCACTCACTGATAAGATGCTTATTCAGAAAGAGGTTTGCCCACAGCAGATTCAGCAGCCCATGGAGTGTTAATAACTGGCGGGTTATAATTACCAAATCTCAATATTTACAGAAAACCAGTCTTTCTATTGTGCAGCTAATAGCACAGTATTGAATGTATGAAATGCCAATTTGCTATGAATGAGGAGCTGCTTGCTAAAATTCAAAAGCAATTAAAGCATAAGCAGTAGCTGACATTTAATGATTTTGCTGTTTACCAAGGAACTGCCACTTACTGGGTGCAACCCTGGTGGTGAAGATACTCTGTGGGAGAAAAGGTCCTGTGGTGCCTCCTCCTCAGCTACACCACAGAGTGGATTAGTGCACTCTGCCTCGGCTGGGAGACTGGAAAACTCAAACCATTTCCAAACCTCTAGCTATAAAGAACTTTTTATTATGAGGGTGGTGAAACACTGGAACGGGTTGCCCAGAGAGATAGTACACGGTCCATCCCTGGAAACATGCAACATCACGTTGGACAGGGCTCTGAGAACTTGATCTAGCTGAAGATGTCCCTGGCCATTGCACAGGCATTGGACTAGACGACATTTAAAGGTTCCTTCCTACCCAGACTAATCTATGATTCTATGATTTGAGTTGCCTTAAACAGCTGGCTGGCATCAGATGCCACTGCACCTTCTTTATGTGCTCTCATGTGGGATCAGGTTGTGTGCTGGACAGGTGAGGTGTCTCCTTTGATTTCTACTACTAAAGAGAGGGGAGGTACATTTAGCTCTCATATCTTTATTCCTTAGCTCAGCTGATCTAGTCTGCAAGTTCTTAATATGCTACGTCTCCACTGCCCAAGTGAGGGATCTGGCTCTCCACATCTGATATGTTTCCCCATATCAGCAATTATGCTGCACACCTGAATAAACAGAAACAGGCAAAAAAGAATTTTTATTATTACTCCTTAGAGATCTTTTTTTTTTTTTTTTTTCAGGGTTTTGATGGCCCAAAGCCCCTTTTTTTCTTCCTCAAAGAAGCAAAAAAGAAAAAAAGTTCTATACAACTTTGGTCAAACAAAAAGGTATCAGTTCAACTTAAATTGAAACATTTTTGTTTCCCTGGAAGGATTTTTCTTTCTTACTGTTCTTTGTTACTACAAAGCTGAAAAAGATTCCAAACCAAAACTTTGTTTCCTAGTGAAAAAACAAGCTGCTTCAGTTATTTCAGAAATGTCAAGATATTTGACATTTCAAGATAGCAGAGCAAGACTGCTCCGCTGTCGACAAAACCACTTGCTAGTTTTCTCAGGTATAGGTAAAAAGTTTTGCTTGATGGTGTACTTCCCCCAATATTTTATTTAACAAAAGGGTCACCTGTAGAAACTTTACAATGGATTAAATGGAGCAGACAAAGCCTGCGTAGTTTTTGTGGCAGATCTATCGATATTCAGCTTAATCCAAGGACCAAGACCTGCACAGGAGACACTT
>NW_008602173.1:0-983 GCF_000691845.1 Merops nubicus | reverse complement strand
TGCAGGGGAGACACTGGGCTGCGGGAGGGGACCCAGACCCATCCAGCAGCCAAGTCATGCTAACTGTAGCCTTGCAGAGGAGGAAACCTGGCAGAGGCTGCCTTAGTGTCCTCATCCCTCCTCTAAAAGCCTTGCTGAGGGGGATGGAGGGCAGCTGCGATCTGTGTATGTGGCTTATCCTGGTTATAGTTTCTTGGCTTCAGCCAGATCCTGCATTTGCCCTGGAAAGTTCAAATTAAGGCTGTGACTCTGAGCTTTAGGCAGCTTTTGCAACCCCTCTTTTCCATCTTCTCCAATCCCACACAACCTTGCAGCCCAGTGCTCTGTCCCAGGAGTACAGCCCAGCATCTAACCCTTTCTGACAAAGAATGGTGTAAGGATGAGCTGTTCAAAACAGTCCCTGTGCCTACTTTAAATTTTTGAATAGGAAAAAAAAATCCACTTTTGTTAATACTCGTTACAGCTAGGGATTAAGTTCTCTATCTCTCGGCACATTTGGTAACTATTTACTTAACTAAATGGTGAAAAGAGAAGCCTCAATTCTCCAGAGCTGCCTCCCTCAGCTTGTTTATCACTGTGTTGCAATGGATTTGTGGTTGTGAAATCTCGAGCTCAAAACTTGAAAGGAAATTTCTAGTGACAAGCTTTCCTTGAGGCTGTAAACAAATAGAATTCATTAGGAGGAAGGAAGAGAAGCAGAAAACATCAAAATTCATACAGGGGCGCACGCGTGTGCATGCGTGCACACACAAACACTTTTTCAAGACTGTGCTGAGAAAAGAAAAAATCCTTCTCATGCCAGGTTTTCTTTTTCTCAGGATAACCAGCTTGATCTAATGCTCCCCGTAGTCAGTAGCTTTCTCAGACTGCAAGAGAAGTCGGATTGTACTTTTAGGCAGCCTGTTTCATCTGCTGTGCTCTGAAAGTGCTTTACCTGATATGGGTTAAGAATAGTAATATATAGAAAATAATGGTTAATTATA
>NW_008602172.1:0-12095 GCF_000691845.1 Merops nubicus | reverse complement strand
TGATTTTATGATTCTATGATTCTAGGTGCCATAAACACCCCATTGTGACTGGCCCAGAGGCCCTGTGCATTCTTGGCATGGACTGTCTCAGGAGCAGGTGTTTCAAGGCCCCAAAGGGGTATTGGTGGGCTTTTGATAGAGCTGCCTTGGAGATGGAGGAAATTAAACAGCTGTCTACCTTGCCTGGTCTCTCAGAGGACTCTTCAGTGGTGGCATTGCTGAGTGTCAAAGAACAGCAGCTGCCAGTCACTACCACAACAGCGTGCCGTTGGCAATATCACTCCAGCTGAGATCCACCCATCCCCATCCAGAAGCTGATTCATTGACTGGAGAACCAAGGGGTGATCAGCAACACTCACTCAGCCTTCAACAGACCCATATGGCCGGTGTGAAAGCCTAATGGAGAGTGGAGACTGGCAGCAGACTACCGTGGCCTGAATGAAATCATACTGCCACCGAGTGCTGCCGTGCTGGGTGTGCTGGAGCTCCAGTACGAACTGGAGTCGAAGGCAGCCAGGTGGCACACCACAACTGACACTGCTAACGCCTTGCTCTCAACCCTCCTCTGGCAGAGGAGTGCAGGCCACAGTGTGCTTTTCCTTGTAGGGGTGTCCAGTACACCTGGACTCCAGTGCCCCAGGGGTGGAAGCACAACCCCACCATTTGGCATGGCCTGATCCAGACTGCACTGGACCAGGGTGAAGCTCTGGAACACCTGCAGTACACTGATGACATCGTTGAATGTGGCAACACAGCAGAAGAAGATTCTGGATGAATAAAGTCAGTTTGCAGAGGTGAAATCCACCCCACTGGCTTTAGATATTGCTGAATGAGAAAAGCGGCTGGTGCTCTATCTCTGTACTTCTGTTACTGTTGTTATTATTGTTGTTATTGTTGTTATTGTTTTCCCTTACTTTTCTATGTTATTACACTGTCTGTATCTTGACTCAGGAGTTTTGCTTTTTTTGTTTTTCTGATCCTCTTCCCAGTTCCACTGGGAACAGGGTGACTGAGCGAGCAGCTGTGTGGTGCTGAATTGCCAGCTGGGGTTAAGTCATGACAAGGTGTTCTGCATAAGTGTAGCTGGATTAGGTATTTAGGTCCTTCTTTGAAGTATAGGTGCTTGAATTTCACTGAACTGGCAGTTTAGTCAGGTTTTAGATGATCTGTTGCTGTTTTAAAAGCTCTGTATATCTAAAAAGTAGTATCCGATTGTAATCTGGAAGAATCCCGAATTTGTTGTATCTTGTTTTCTTTTTGTAGTCCTTTTGATTAAATTACTATCTGATGGTGTGGCCCAGTATTTTACAGTATGTTAGAGACTTTTATTTCCTCTTTGCTGTCTGCAGTAAGAACCTTTAGTTGAAATCATAGTATAATCTGTCTCAATGTGTGGACTCAGATTTCCCATAAATCACAGTGCACAAACCTTAAAAAGAAAAGACAAGGAAAAGGTTGGTTGAAACAGATTTCATCTAGTATCAACCTTTGTCATTTATGTATATCCCAACAGAGTGATGGAACACTATTGGCTACGGGCTCGTATGATGGTTTTGCAAGAATATGGACAGAGGACGGTAAGTCAGTTATCGTTCTTAAGCATCAAGCAGCAGTGAACTGTGATTTGACTGATTTATAAACTAATGGTAATATTAACCTTCTCTTTATTCCAGGTAACCTTGCAAGCACCTTAGGTCAACATAAAGGTCCAATATTTGCCCTGAAATGGAACAAAAAGGGGAATTATATTTTAAGTGCTGGTGTTGATAAAGTGAGTTTAAAAAATACATTATTCTAACATGTAAATGTGCTGACTTAGTGAGCTTGTGCTGCTGTATTCTATAAGATTATTTTATTCTGCTCCAGGCATCCTGGAGAATTTACTTTCTTTAATACATTTTTGTGCGTGTTGATTACATTTTTGAGGTTGCATGAATATGTAGTATTTTTATGTAAAAGAATTTACTTTAAAAAAAGAACTCCACTGGCCCCCTGTGTAAAATTGCATCTTAAATGTGTCTCTGTTAAGGAAAGAACTGCGTTCAGTACTCATGTTTGTAGTTTATCAACTATTTCCAGGAAGGAAATGATCTTAAAGATACCGCACCTTTTAGCTTATTAATTATTGAAACACTTTGAGTAGAATATGTATGGCTTCTTATGCAAATATGCAAAAAAAAATGGTAGTTCTTAACTCAAAACCAAGCAAAACATAGTAGTTACAGCTGAGTGGATATTAGCGATTACAGTGAACAGATGACTGGTGATGTTGAGCACAAATCCATTAAAACTGAAACTGCAAAGTACGTGGCGTTTATCTTGCCTAACTTGTAACATCTAAAAATTAGATGTGTATGTCATCCTTGGCTTCCTCAATAAAATTTTGAGAGAATAGTGACACTACCAAGTGATGGGTTGTGTGGCCTGTGTAACAGTGAGATGCACTAACAGTGCTCCTCTCCAGCAACTGACAGAGGGAGTCTAGGGAAACTAGCTTAGGCTTATACATCTGATTTGTAGGCAAGATGAATCCCTTTATTTTCATATACTTGTGAAAATGGAAAGTTAGCTTTATTCTTTTTAATACTGACTTTTATTCAGCTGCACTTGTCTCCCAATGGCAGTTCCATTGTTCTGGCAAATTTACGTTCCTAATAACAGTAGTGACTCTTTACATGATCCATTATCAGCAAGTTGATTTATTTTCTGGAAGCATATACTCCTAAGAAATTGTCAATTCACTCAGAAGGTGGTATTGAGCCCTACAGGGCAGTTGCTTATATGTGCTATGAATATGGATTAAACCTGTAGTAAGCAAATTACACCTTAATCTGTCCCACCACAGTGGCAAGAAATGATGTGTACTTGACTGCTAGATAAACATTTCACTTGGTGGTTTAATTGCTAGAAATGTATTTTTGGAATAGAATTTGACTTTAAAACATCTTTGAAAAGGGAAAGAAGTCCTCTTTGAAGAAGGTAACTGAAACAGCTGTAATAAAATGCTTGTTAAAAATGTGTAGTGCTGTCTGCTAACATTATTCAGAGATAATATGCCCATTCTTAGTAGTTATATTACTTCTCTAGGAATGATACTTCTTCATCTACACTTGGATTATTATTTTGTAATATTTGGAAGTTATTTCTGTTTTTTCAGCTGTTCAACACACAAGGCTTTCTGAAGTCGGTAATTTAATCAGCCCATCTTTTAGAATTACTCCTCAGTGAGGCTGCTCTCTGGTTTCTTTGAGCTGAACAGTCACTAATGTTTTTTTCCCCCTTCCTTCGGATGCAGACAACAATAATATGGGATGCTCACACAGGAGAAGCTAAACAGCAGTTTCCTTTCCATTCAGGTAATTTCTGCATAACTTTTCTTAGTGAAATGAAAGGCAACTTTTTAATTTTGTCAATGTAATTTATGCTTTTGTAAAAACCTATCTGCCAGAGAGGAGCCTGAGCTGAGCTTTTTGTGCTTCAGCTATCCTGGGTATCATGGCTTGTGGGTTTAGTCTTTTTTCAGAAAGATGGGATTCTGTGAGAATCAGCTTTGAAAGTCAAACTGTTTCTGGGAGAGGATTTGTACCCCAGCCATGTCTACCAAGGTGAATGATTCTGTAGTTATCTATGTGATTGAATACTACCAAGTGGTGATTTATGAAGAGACTTTTTGGTGGAGATGTCTGTGTTCTCTTCCACTCTGTGTTCCTGTTGCAGCAAAGCTGACTTGAGGCAGAAGCTGGCGAATCTCTCATGCAGTTTGCATTAACCACTGCAAGCATGAAGGTCCTCAGGAATTTCTTAGCTTTAATTTTAACTCGAAGTTCTTCAGTATTTGCTTTCTCTGATTATCAGAAGTCAGTTGCCAACCTCATGTTTCAAAACCTTGTTAAACCAAAACCTTGGATTGTCATATGTATATCTGGTCTGCTTCAAGAAGACAGGAGATGTAACAGATTCTAAGTAAACTTGAGTAACAGGCAGTCTTTGATGTAATCTTAAATTCACCTGAGACCAGACTTACAAGATGATGACTTGAGTTCATGATCCAAACTGGATAAGTTGTCATAATGAATTTTAAGGGACATATTCAAACTGAGTTTAAAACCACCAAAACATTCCATATTCTGATGCCAGAAATGTTCATCTTCCTGTGTGTTCACTGCAGCTAATCCCTTTTTAAATACAGCAGGCTTTCACAAGGTGCTTACTGGTGTTTAAAAACACGTTTTACTACTAATTTTAAAACATTAATTCGTGTGTGCGTTTCAACTCCATTTCTGGTTGTTCGCATTCTCACATTTTCACTGCTGGTATTAATATGCAGTAGCAATTGAAATGGTTATTCAGATGAAGTCAAAAAGTACATCCATGTGCACAGCAGATCCATACTCTGCATTTTTGTCACTCATCTTCTCACTTATTAATGCAACTGTCAGTTTGGAGGAGTCAGTGCCTGCTGACAGATTTTCTCACTGCGACATTTATTTAGCTATCATAACTGTTCCATAATAGCAAACCTTGCACTGTATAGTGATGTAGTTAATGAGATTCTTAAGCCTTCTAATCCCTAAATACTGGTCTAAGTAGCTGCAGACTCAGAACTTGGTTGCCCCTTCAGAGAATCATGTTCACTGACACGTCGCTGTCTTAGCAGTGTTTTGCATCGAGGACATACCATGCCTTTCCCCTTTCAGCAACCTGAAAATTTAACCACATTTTCCAGTGCAATATGTCAATTAACCATCTGCATTTAAATAGATTTTTTTAAGCTCTTATTAGTCTTGCTGTTTGTCTTTGGGCCATAAGACACAACTGAAGTGGAGGTGTGGAGAGATGTAAATTAATTAACATACTATTTTAAATATGTTTTCATAGAGAAACAAAGCAGATAGTTGTTAAGGAAATTGTTGATAGGCCAAAAGCATACATTCTACAAAAAGCTTCTCAAAATTAGCTGGAATCTTTGTCCTCACATACCTCAAAAGCCACAAAGACATCACCTTGTCCTCTTTGCATCATTTATTCACCAGAACAAGCTAACAGTAAATGGCTTTCCATATGTGGATTCTGAAAAACTTGTATACCCAAGGATTAAGGTGGCATTTTAACAATTAAAAGTCGAGTCTAGACAGAGTACAGTTCCTTTAACACATACTTGTGTGGTGTCCTTCTTTTCATACTCCTTTGAAGTTTGCAGATATGTGGCCTGGGAATTACATACATTTTTTACTCTCTGCTGCTTTACAACAACTTAATTAGTTTACACGCATAGTGACAGAACTGTCATCTTAAAATACAAAAGGAAGACTTCTTTGCCTAGGTGTTGAAGGTTATCATTAATGTTCCCATGCAATTTTAAGGTTTTATGGTCAAAATACATAAGTATGTAGATAAGTAGCTTCTTGGGTTCCATTATTCTTTGTAAAACTATGAGTCATTATAGGGCACTTGACCAAAATATATATTCACAAAGCTTATTTCTTTAAAAATGGGTAAGTGACAAGTGATAGGACAAGAGGAAATGGCCTCAAGTTGAGCTAGTGGAGGTTTAGGGTGGATATTAGAAAAAAAATCTTCACTGAAAGGTTAATCAAACACTGGAACAGGCTGCCCAGGGAAGTAGTTGAATCACCATCCCTGTTTAAAAGTCCTGTAGGTGTGGTGCTTAGGAACATGGTTTAGCAGTGGACTTGTAGAGCCAGGTTCATGGCTGGACTTGACAATCTTAAGGGTCTTTTCCAGTTGAAACGATTCTGTGAATTGTTGGGATTTATTTTAGCTGTATTTCTTAAGGATTTGTTGCTGCTTTTATTAGATGACATTCTAATTGGTTTTATGTAATTGGCTAGTATCCTGTGGTTTTGGAGACACTTTGGCAGTTCAATTACTTGCATCAAAAAACACATTTTGCTGTTTTTTCCAGGCTATTTTATGTAGTTACTTAGGCAGTAAACATATGATTAAATACACCAACAAATGTATCAGTATTAATTATCAACACTAGGATTCGAATTACACTGCAGTATAAATCCATCACTTTAGGTGCCAAAAGTTCTCAGAAAATTACTTTTCAATTCACACATAGCACACTAGGTATTAGCCCTGAAGGCATATTGTTATTAATGAAGATAGATTTTTTGTTTGCTCTGAAACAGTAATACAAAGTTTGCAGCATAAAAAGACAGACAAGCAGGCAGCTGAATGTTTCCTGATCTCCATTCATGTTCATTAGAAATTCCTCACCCATACCACAGAATTACTGAGCTTTATCATTAATATTCTAAAAAATACTTGTATAGAAACATTTTCTGCCCTCCTTTCTCATTTAGAGAGCTGCCTGATGATTTGAATCTCATTCTGAAGTTCATAAAAATAATAAAATAACATAGGACAAAACATACTTAAATACAATAGACTTAGCAGAACAGATACCTTTTCACTTCTGTATTACAAAAGTATTTTTCTGAACCTATAGGCATTTCTTAGTTTCAGTTTAATGGTAATCTTACATTGTTTTGTTGCCAGAAAGAGATTGAACTCTGGTTCCTGTATGCGGGTCTCATTCTGACACAACTGCTTCTCATAGGAGTGTGCTGAGAATTAAGATTTCTGTATTTTAGCAAGTCTTATGTCATCCTCTGGAGGGCAGCTAGATTCTTTCCTGAGCAAAAAGCCAAGCAGCAGTTGCAGAAACACAAACAAGCTGTATGTCAGAAGTTCCCTCCTGCTCCTGTATGTGTTTTTAGTCTGTGCTGGCACGCTGCGAAAGGGCTGGGGGTTGGGGCTTTTTTCCAGCACTTTTTGCAAAGTGTGTGTTGCACAGAGGCACTAGTTACATGTTTGTGTTCTACCTGTGGACAAAGTTTCAGAATTTAGAAAATCCTAATTAATGCCAAATCCTCTACAGAAACTCTTCCTCTTATTTCAGAGTAGCTTGATCATTGTACCTATCCTAAATCAATCCCCAACAAAATTAAACTCAACATAGGTATTATTAAGCTATGTGTCTGCCCAGAATGCTAAGTTTGTATCATTGGTTGCATAAAGCTAGTGCAAAGGAAGTTGCCCACCTGCATCTTCTCCCTCCCAGGTGTTTTGTCTGGCACAGGAACTTTTTTCCTAACCAGCTGAAATGATCCACAGTTTTACTGGATTAGTCTTCTCCCAGGTTCTTTGCTGAGCTGGCTTAGAGAGGAATGAATGGTAGAGGTGGCCCGAGAGATGTGTGTAGCTGGGAGTGGGAAGGGTGGAGCTAGATCGTTTGCCTCCTCTTACGTTATTTAACCCAAACGAGACTCATAAATAGATGCTATGCAAGGCACCCCGATTATCCACTGCAAGGGAAAAATTAAGTTGTGCCCTTCAGATGGTCCCTGTCATCCCTGTAGCTGGTAGTAGGTGACAGGGTGAGAACTGGCTTTTAGTCCATTTGATCCAGCTAGGTGACAGAAGGAAAAGTATTTGGGATATCTGTTTCTTTGCTTTGTTCCCTGACGTTCCTTCTGTTGTTTCTACTTCACAGCTCCTGCTCTGGATGTAGACTGGCAGAACAACACTACTTTTGCCTCCTGCAGCACTGACATGTGCATTCATGTATGCAGACTTAGCTGTGATCGTCCCGTTAAAACCTTTCAAGGACACACAGTAAGTTTAAGACGTCCAAAATGTTCATGATAAAGTCACAGCAGCATGTTACAATGATGGCAGATGACATGCTTGCAGGGTGTGTTCTAGCACCAAAGGTGTTACATCCCATTGCTTCGCAAAAACCTTACTCCTTGGGAGTGATGCACTGCCTGTGAGAAGGGGTAGACTGTTCTACATCACCACAGGAGGCAAAAGCTGCAGTTTTTAAACAATGAGACTTTATGTGTAGCATGAACTGCAGACTAGGGGCACATTAGTAAGTAAGATTTTGTTTTCCAGTGACTGAATTTAATTTACTAAATGAGAACTATGAATAAGGAGAGAAGAGTTTACCTCCAGCCATTGTTCAGTTTTAGAATCAATTTAATGTAATAACGTCTCTTTAAGATAGCATTTCCCCCCTCGTTTCCTGGTGGTATTAAATGACTGTCAAAGACTGTTTTTTCTCATTTTCATCAGTGAGAAAACTGCTATCATATACTGGTCTGTAATTTAGATATTAGCTTGCAGAATTTGCTTCTCCCCACTGAGGAAAAGTTACGCATTTGGAGACCTTTATATCTAGTCTATGGTTAAACAGATATTAAACGTAATTATTTCATGACAGGTTGTACATTCCTACCAACAGACTGATTGATGATTAGATGAAATGCATCATTTTGAACATGATCCAAATTTTTACTTCAAATATCTGTACAGTTCCTTTTAATTATCACTGAAAGATCTAAAATGTATAAAGCAAAATTTAAATATTTTCCAGGATTATTTTCACTGAGACCCTAAGCCAATCTATTTTTTTCATTAAACAGTCTTTCTCTTTTTATGAAATGTTTTTTTCCTCCATTTGTATGACCCTCAAAAAAGCATGGAAAACTTATTGATTATGGAGGGGATACACTAGGCTTAGTTAATTACAAAGTGCTAGAAAGATTGATGGAGGAAGCGTTGTGAACTATTCTGTATTCCATCCTGGGGGTCATTTATATGTGTATCTCTCTTCAGAGAGACGAGCATTGTTGTAGCTGCAATACTAAGAATTTTAGACTCCACAAAGCTTTACACTCTACCAGTAGTTTTTATTGAAAATTTGTCTCTCTTGAGTCCTACAAAGCATTAACCAAAGAATTATCAATTTTAAAAGGTTGCTAGTGCTATATCAACAATCTGTCTGGTTTGAGGGTTTATTTAAATCCTCGCATATGAAGGAAGGCTATGGGAGATTTTGTGCCAGAACACATATCAGAAGACTGATTGTGTGTAATTGTTCAGGAACACAAAATGGTTACCACTCCTAAATGGCACTAAAATAGCATGCTACAGAAGCAGCAGGGCTTTTGTTGGCCCCTCAAGCAGCCCGGGCTGCTATTCATGGTTGAGCTTGCTGCATGCATAATCCTTGAGTGCCCTCTGCTGGGTGCCTGGTGCAGTCCAGGTAACTGGAATATACTTAATGAAACCGCTTCTTGTTTCAGAACGAGGTTAATGCAATCAAATGGGACCCATCTGGCATGCTACTAGCATCTTGCTCCGATGATATGACATTAAAGGTAATATCATTTCCATTCCTGATGTTCAAAAGGTAAAGACAAAAATTATGTCAGTTTTTTAATCTTCTCCAGAATGATGGTGCTGTATCACTTAAAACTCTGCGTGAACAATAGTTTCATTTTGTTTCCTATTTCTTAAAGCCAGCCTCAAAGATTGAACACAGAGAAGCAGGCACTGGGAAAACTGAGGCTTCCTATCCAAATAAGTGTTACTTGACTGATGTCACTGTCACAGAATAGTCATAGATCAAATATACACATATGTACCTACTTGCTTGTCAATAGAAGTACAATCCCTGTGCTAAGAAGCAGTCAATTGGTTACACTTTGAAAAAAAATACAAAAATAAAGAGTCTTCTTTTTGCTTGGAGTCTTTTTTCTGAAAATAATTTTGTTGGAGCTGTTTGATTTCTATATTTTTTTAATAGCCTTGGACTAAGCAATGGGACACAGCATACATATTCAGAGCCCGCCAAAAATCTGAACTGCTCTCTGAAGATGCCTGTCAGGAACAGCTGTATGCAGTAACAGCAAAGCACTCCTGCTGGACTGTTGATTTATGTGGTTCCTTGAGCAAAACAAACATCCCAGGAAGCATTCAGCTTTGTGGATTGAATTGTACCAGTAATACGGTTTCCTCCCAGTAGAGTTGTGTTAGTCAGGGCTTATACCTGTTCCCACTGCTGGGTGGCAGAGCTGAAGCCAGAGACACTTGTAGCAGCACGCAGCCTGTGTGTAAGGATTGAGCTGGGAGAGCAGCAGAGCTTGTAGATGAGAGCCAGGTGAACATCAGCGTTGTGGATCATGTTTCTTCCTCAAAGGTAGCCTGACTTCTGCTCAGTTCTGTTCTGTCTTTGCCACGAACCCACTGGGGTTTTCGTTGCTGGAGATGTACAGAGAAGAGGGCTAGGAGAGACTGAGCAACCTTGTCTGTCACACTGCCAAGAAACAGTATGGTGGTAACCATTAGTGCCCTGCCTAAACATCCCGACCCAGGGGCAGCGTGATTTTTTGGTGCCAAGTTGTGTGCTGTGTTTTAGAAACCAGTGTGCCTCAGTGTTCAAATTTCTGTACCACTGTATTCAGCACAAGAGCTAATGGTTTGCTGCACCTGGCCTCGCCTGTTTTTAAAAACCTTCAGTGATGGAAACTGCAAATCCTCTTCATGAGTTCTTTTTCTTTTTTTTTCTTTTTTTTTTTTTTTGGGTTCTTGATATTTCCCTACCACTTCTTGGAACATGTTGCGTATTAGCCATAGAATATGCCTAAGCTTTGTGTAACATTTCCAAAAGTAGACTCGGGTATGCTGATGAAGATTCAGCACAAGAGCACATCATTTCCCTCATAGTGCAGACTTAAAACAAGTGAGATAAATCAGTGCCGTATTTTTGGTATCTCTCTGAAACTGATTAACTAAATGTGAGTTATTTTCCCTGCCATCAATTAGCTTCATCTTACTTTCTCAGTTAGCTGAAGAAAAGATGTATTAAATTACCTGTCATCTCATGCTGAAGTATTTGGCTACATAACAGTGTATAAACGGCTGATCATCTTTCATCATCTGTGCTGTTAAAAACACGAGGAAAACAAATGGAGTTCAGGAAGAAAAGAAAAAACTTACTGGTGTAAGAGAAAATTGCTAGGTTTTAAGGAGTTACTGAAATTTTGCCATTGCAATGTGTGACAAACTTCAAGTTAACCTTCTCTAAATAGAATAACTTAAGCTCCTGTATGAAAATAGTTACAAGCTATGGGCAACTATAGTTACAGCAACTATTTAGTTCTTCTTATCTACTGAATAAATGCTATTAAATGCGTAGCACTTTCCCCTGATGTGGTTATTCTAATGTGTGTGCCAAAATGCATTAAAAATTATGTTGATGTGTGTGCATGTGTGTCAAGATCTTAACACAAAAGATGGTAACAGTAACATAATACCTCTGACATAGATTTGGAGTATGAAGCAAGATACCTGTGTACATGATCTTCAGGCTCACAGCAAAGAGATTTATACTATCAAATGGAGTCCTACAGGACCAGGCACCAGCAACCCAAACTCCAACATCATGTTAGCAAGGTAAAAAACACACCTCTCTCTGTTGCCTATCAAGAAGAAGGATCATCTTTCTGACATATAACTCAACTGTCCCCTGGCTGTCAATCTTCCTGCAGACAATTCCAGTAAAAAGTACCTGTGTTCATAAATCAGGGTGATGGATACAAAGGGAAAGGAAACATATTTGAAAAATGAAGAAGGAAAGCTGCGTTGTATGATACTTAACTTTTTAGCTGCCTTGATGAAAGGATTGTAAATTTGTGATTGTGCCTTCACATCCAGCATCAGTTGTAATGCATGAAAGTACTTAATGAGGAGATGGCAGCCAGTTGGAACATGTTCTAACCAGGGTCATGCAACTCACCTGGGCAGAAATTGACAATTTTTGTAGCCTTGTTAACTAACAGAGAAAAGGCTGGGATAATCTTTAAAATTCAACTTGAAAATGAGTTCAAAGTTCTCCTTTGAGTTTTGGAAATACATTTACGTGTAGAATGCCAGTTGATGGTAACACCATGCGATTATCAGATCAGTCCATAGTGTATTCAGTTTGGGGAGGAGTGGTGTTGAAGCTGTTTTATTTATTTTACTCCTTAGTCTGGGAGTGGACAGGGAAGAACTTCCTTGGAGTTTTTCTCTTAATACTGTTAATACTAAATATGTCCTTTGCCTTTTTCTGAGCCAAACATTTGGAATTTAGGTGCTGAGTGTAGCA
The DNA here is from genome assembly GCF_000691845.1 of Merops nubicus. Classification (NCBI taxonomy): domain Eukaryota; kingdom Metazoa; phylum Chordata; class Aves; order Coraciiformes; family Meropidae; genus Merops; species Merops nubicus. The sequence goes on along the minus strand of NW_008602172.1, from coordinate 127 downwards.
AAAACCAGCACTGAAACAAAGTGAAAAGAACCACAGTTCTAGAGATCTACCAAATGCTAGTTCATTAAATAATGCAAACCATCAGGAATAATGTCTCTCTAGAGATTATATATATATATATATATAA
>NW_008602171.1:1563-6003 GCF_000691845.1 Merops nubicus | reverse complement strand
CCGCCGGCGGGGCAGCAGGTGTCACAGCGGGGCTGGAGGCGCAACTGCAGCGCCAGGCCTCTTCTCCAGAATCACTTCTCCCCGTCCCACGGAGAACTCGCTTGTTGAAAAGGGAAAGAAGCGAAGTGTGTCCCGGCGCTGTGCTGGTGATAATGCAGTCCCTTGGAAGGAAGATCTACAAAAGGGGGATGAAGTGCTTCAGGATTCAGTTCTGCCCAAACTGCTCCTCGGGGCTAGAGTTGTTTGGAGGGAGGGGAAGGACGTTCAGCCCAACGCTGCACATTTGCTACCCTAAAATAGAAACACATAGTAAAACAAATAATCACTCCTCCGAAGGGTTTTCTAACATGGATCATAGCATGCAAATAGCAACAGCAAAGGCCTAAGGATTCTAAAGCTGCTAGGGACTTTTCTGGGCACCCGTGACTGGTTTCCAAACGCTTCTCCTGGCATTCCCCTACAACTGCCACTCTGAGAGGGTTTGGGGTTTGAAACACAATGATGTTTTCTAGCAGAATCTAGGAATCGCTGATCTGATTATCATGCCACCTAATTAAATATCTTGCCTCTCATCATCATTCTGAGAATATTTACTCGAGCACTGTTCTTTTAATCATATTTAGGAAACTGACTCAAGCATGTTCCTTGAGAAGTTAAATGGTTCACCAATCAGCTCGCAAGAGCTCTGATGACAAATAAATACAGTGCAACAAACTCAGTAGCACATGGTTATGAAATCTCTAAACTAGCTCCAGAACAAGCTATCAGATTGATGGAACCGATCTGTCATAAACACCTCTTAACAAATTACAATTTAAAAACAAACAAACAAACAAAACAAAACAAAAAACCACCAAGCTAGAAAATTCCATGGTGAATTTTATCCACTCTTAGAGATGACTCTGTAGGCATTACTGAGAGGACAGCACAGAACATCAGACGAGCAGGAACCAGTGGAAGAGTGGGAAACCCCTAACACAGCACTGGCAAAGAATTTGTGAAAGCTGAGGACCGGTCTGAACTGAAGGGTATCACCCCCACCACTTGGTGGACAAGGGGCAAATGTTCTATAAGAATTAAATACTCATTGTTAATATGTTGTATTCAGTAAGCTTTTCTCATCTGACAGCAACAAATGTTACCTTTTCAGTTACCGCGGGAGCTTTCTGGGCAGGACCACTGATGAGCAGGGAGCACGAGCCTTTAAACTACTTCATCATGATGCATCTCTCAGGGAAGACTTCAGTGAAACAGCTTCAGCTTCCAAGATGGGTGGCATGTTTTTTCCGAAGGGGAAAAGTGAGTCGAGACAATCTTCAGGCTTCTTACAAGGCATGAACAATGAAAATCAGCTGGTGTGTGCAGAGATGCACTCTAATGAATACCTGGATAGTTGAGGCTGAGAAAACAGAACCTGACTGTTATTGTAAACTGAAATATGAGAAAACGCAAGTTCTGAAGCTTATTTCTAAGAATGCTTAGATTTATGCTGGGTTTTCTGCTGATTATGATTTACAAATGAGTTCTTTTTTATTTGGCATCCTTTACTTGACTCTTGCAGCCCTGAATTATCCCGAAAGATAAAAGGACTCATGAAGAGCACAGAAACTTGCTTTTTCTTCTGCTGTATCCACCTTATTTTTCACGGGAGCTCCATAAACATTTTATATATTAATTATCAACAGTGAATATAAAATACAAAAATATTAGTAAATATAAGACTGAAGTATAAGATACAAGAATAAGGTCAAATACTTTGAACAAATAATAACAAGCTATAAAGGGTGCTAATAGCAACCATCAGTCTGCCTAGCACTTGTAATTATTTCTATTACTCTCTACTGGCTAGAATCCTTGAGGTCTTTCTAAGAGGCTCTCAAAATTCCCTGATTTGGAACACACCCCATGATTTCAAGCGAAGAAAACTACCTCAGCCTTGTGAAGTGGCTTTTCTCTGTCCTTGAAATTCCGTTCACTTCTTACCAAATGTTACAAATCACCACTCACATTTTCTCACCTGCATGCCTTACTGTAACTTTTGGTAAAAGGCCAGAATAGTAAATAGAATACAAAACTCACTGAAGGTTGACTGCATATTACTGCAGCTTATGTCAGAGCACACGACGGAACAAAAGCAAAAGGGGGAAAAGGGCAAGAGCTCCTGAAGAGAAAATCCCGTCCTACTCGGACGCTACAACGTGCAGAAACCAAACAGAGGTTTTTCCCCCATGTTCTTCCATGCCAGACTCAGAATCTGTCAGGCAAATCCTAGTTCATGTGTTGATATACTCATGCACACACATAAAGGAGCTCTGGAGGAGCTGGAGCAATCCCGTCCACTCAGAAAAAGATAAATGGACCAGGCACTCTGCATCTGCCGTGTTCTAGCTTCCCAGCTTCCCTGTTGAGGCACTAGAGGCAAACATTCTCTGCCAGGATGGGGGTGAAAAAGGAGAAAGCCAAATCATTTCCCTTAGCCTCACCCAAACTCCACCCTCTATGAAGTGATGCCTCTTGCCTCTGGAAGATGAAATTCTCCACCTCTGCCAGCACAAGTAGGTAACTGAGAAGATGGCAGGTTAGGTGTTAGGACTGGAGTTGCAAGGTTCAGTTTGCACTAATAAAGCCCATTGAGCTACTGTTGTAAAATACAAGGTTTGGTTGCTTACAAACCCTTAGATTTCCTCTGCTACATAGTTGCCTTTCTCCACGGAACCCACACCTTCTTTGGTGAACACAATGAATGTAAAAGAGGGTGCCATGACGATGCAGAGAGAGCTTTACCCCAAAGGTGTCTGAACTGTCTAGTCTCACGTGTTCAGAAAAGGGATGTTATGCACAATCCTTTTTACAGTTCATTAACAAAATCAGAGCCTGCAGCGTAGCACAAGTTATAAACAATAACTTTGTTGCCAATGGAAACAAGGTGTTTCTCTAATGAACGTTCCTGTATTTCTTACCTACTAATGGAAGCTGCTACTGAAGTGCTCACGTTGACGCCAGCTCTAGGGTCAACTGGTTGGACACTAAAATGCATAAAGCTGTTCTATTGCTTGGTGATCACACCATCTAATGCAGCCTACTAAACACCAGTGGGTAGTTTTCCTAGTACTGAGAAGGTGACTGAGGTTACCTGGCTTGTCTAAGGTGACACAGTGAATCACATGCAGGTGCTAGACAGGAACCCACGGGTGCGGCTCCCAGCAGTTGGAAACACCTCAAGGCAATGTTGCCACATTCCCCCCTTCCCTCCAGTCCCCCACCTGTGTGCTGCAGCTCTCTTATGACAGCTTCAGTGCTCATCTGAACTGCCAGGTGGGATGGTTACATCTGGTAAGGGGGATTACACTGGGCAAAGACCTTTCTGGTAACAGCAGCTTGTATAGGGCTTGGGTCTGCAAAGTGCTGCACGGAGTTGAGAAGAGTGGAGAATGCCAGCTCAACAGATGGAACAGGGGCATGTGGGAGAGAGTGGACAGGACTGTGGGGCCACCAGCCGAGCTCAGTTAAAAGATTATGGAGCAAGACCCTGAGTCCCCATGCTCTAACCCCTAATGCCTATCTGTCATAAATGATAGTAAGAAACCTGCCCACAGTAAATGCATTCTTGTGTTTTATCACTTGTGTGTTTCACAAGGATAAATCCATCTTACAGCTTCTGCTTTCATTTAAGTGTCTCCTACACGTTAGGCACAATTACTCTGAATAATTTTAATCACAGAAAATATTCCCTGACCTTTGCATTATTGCAGTGATTGCAATTAATTACAAAAATTAATCGTGATTTTTAATAATCTACAAACTTCTGCAGAAGTGTTAACCTCTGAATTTAAAGCTGCTGAGCAGTTACAGAGACAGACTCATTTCCACAAACAAAAGTAAAATTATTTAGCAATATAAAGGATTTAAAACAAGGGAGGGGGTTGCTAGTGGCTAAGTATTGGAAGGGCAGAAGAAAACAAACACATTAAAAGATGTTTATTATTTAAGTGCACACATACTGTCCTGACCTGAAGAACTGTGAAAGGTTTGCAGAGAGTTACAGTAGTGAAAAGGTATTTATCTTTCCTTCCTGTTTTAAAGACCTTATTTATAAACACTGTTAATACAGCCATTAGCACAACATTTAAAAAACTAATGTACAGTGAAAAAAATTATAAATAATTACAGCAATTAAATCATGGCATGACACATCAAGTCCATATTGTCTAGGGCTTCAAACTCCCTGTTACTGAACTGTAAATAAGATTGGAGCTCTCTTTTTCTTAATGGTAAATTCCCTCTCTTTATAGTTCTGCTGCCAGTTAGAAATCACAGAATCACAGATGTCAGGGGTTGGAAGGGACCTCCAGAGATCATCGAGTCCAGCTCCCCTGCCAGAGCAGGACCATCTAGTCTAGGGCAGGTCACACAGGAACGCATCCAGATGGGTCTTAAAAG
>NW_008602171.1:563-837 GCF_000691845.1 Merops nubicus | reverse complement strand
CTGTGCATCGCCAAACTTGCTGAGAAGACACTCTACACCATCATCCAGGTCGTTAATGAAGATGTTGAACAGCACTGATCCCTGGGGTACTCCACTAGTTACAGGTCTCCAGCTGGACTTGGCAATATCAAGCAAATCTTTCACACTACAGATATTAACAGTAAAAAATAAATTTGTGATACTACTAAGTACTGCTTTACCTTATGGGCAAGGAGCACGAGGGGTGATTTGGGAAGAAGGGAACCTATTTCCTTTATGGCTCCCCCTTCCCTCT
>NW_008602171.1:0-205 GCF_000691845.1 Merops nubicus | reverse complement strand
GTATGTGGCCATCATCTGCACAATTTTCTTAAAAAGTCTGAGTTTTGCTTCTTTTTTGATGACTCTGTTCTAAGTTCTTGATCGTTTATCATGGCTGTCCTTGCTTTGCATAATCTCCATTTGAATCTCCTATTCCTATGAACTACCTAAATTAAAGCCTTGAGCTCATACTTTGTTTCTCTTTTGTTATGGCCTATATTTATTT
>NW_008602170.1:0-40527 GCF_000691845.1 Merops nubicus | reverse complement strand
CATGGGGGACAGTGTCAAAGGCTTTGTGCAGTAACAGAATGGCTGAATTTAAAGGCATTTTTTTTGTTTTGCTTACTTAGCAAGTATTCAAAAGTATCTCCAGTGGCTTTACCCACACAGCTGAGCTTGAATGCCAGACCCCTGATCATGAACAGTGCTACACTGGTAGCTTGTTCTTTGGCTTTTTCAGTCCCTTTAAACTTAGTTGCTCTGAGACTAATATCCGGTCACAATTTCAAGGACAGCTTGTTCCAGGGTCTTTCCCAACAGGGACTTTGAGGAAGAGTGCTGCAGGCTTGGCTTCCTCTGTGCTCTTCAGCCCTCTGATATTCTCCCATCAGCTTCTGTACTGTTAGGCATTCCCTGTTGTCCTCTGTTGTGCCCCTGGTAATGCGACAAACATCAGTCTCATACTTTAAAAACACCCTCACTGGCCATAATCTGTGTTTTGTTTTGTAGTTTTTTTTTTTTTATTATTATTATTATTTTTATTATTTTATTTTTTTGAAGTCTTCAACCAAAATAACACATAAAAATGTGTAGCTGTGCCTTAGTATAGTGTGAGGCCAAGAGCTGTGTGGTGTAGATATAGCCAGTCTTCTGTAGATGGAGGTAGCCCTGAGTAGTGCAGGTGCTAGGCAGTTTGAAGGCTCCCATTTTTATTTAGCAGTATAGCTGTACCTGTTGAGTCCATTCTCAGTAGATGTAGAGACCATTCATCTAAAGGGTGTACAACTAAGTGGAGTGGGAACAGGCAAAAAGCAGGTTTAATGGGGTACTGGGAATGCTGTAGGTCTCCCGTTCTCACAGTTCCTCCTAGTAGTGTGCACTGTATCTGCTCCCTGTCGTATGTTTAGGGGTTGCACAGTTCTAGGTCCCTTGTGTCCTTCCTCTATGTCCGGACTGCATCTAGCTTTGAACGGTCTATAAGAGCAACTCCTTATTCTTTATTAGCATATTCTGTTACAGTTCAAATTTATTCACTCTCCCTAGAAATAAATTCAGTTTTTTTAATTGAATTAACACTTTACATTCCTATTTTTGTCCTGCAGGTCATTATGGCGTTACAGAGAGTGGACAATATAGTAGGGATGCTGATGGATGGCCTCAAGCAAATGAACCTGCATAAATGCCTGAACATTATTTTTATATCAGATCATGGTAAATTCAATTTCATAAAATATATCAGAACTTTGGAGAGATGTTTTTATAATGCAATATACTGTTTATACTCACATGTGTCTTGCAAGGTTAACAAAGCAGCTAAGACATTGAAATTACATTTTATATTATCAAGATGGTGTAAGAGATAATCAGTGTAGGTGAGAATCAATCTGTTTTATGGGGAGAAGAACTGGAGAACATTAAATAATTCCCATCTTTTATTCCTAATTCCTCTGCTGATCGCTAGCAGCCAATAAAAGAAATGGAATTTAAACTGTGAACTGTAAAAAGATGTATTTCATTTTTTCTGTCTTTTAGTACTGTGCAGCAATAGTTTGCAAATTGCTGAAGAAATGAAAATATAAGCCAGATCTCCCTTTCAGTTATCGATCTTGTTATCCATTATTAGAAGGATGATTTATTTCTGTAATAGTTTTTCTGTATTTCTGGAACTATTTCTAAAATAAATTTATTTAGTTACCAATAATTAATAATAATAATAATTAATTATTTACCAATAATTTTTTTTGTTGTTGTTTCTTCTCTTGACTAACAAAATGTAAGCACAGTCCAATGCAGCACAAAATTGACTTGCAGAACGTATTGTGCTCTCCTTGGATCAGGTGTCTTGGGGCTGCTGACAAAAAGACCTGAGAAATCACATTTCTGACTTCTACAGCATAAGTTACATGTCTCCTCAGCAAGATTACTCTACACTGCTATTCCCATTTTTAAAGAAAATTTCCTTCCTTTGCAGGGATGGAAGCGGGGAGCTGCAGAAAAACAGCATATCTGAACAACTATCTGGATGATGTTCAAGATTTCATAGTAGTACCTGGTCCTGCAGCTCGCCTAAGACCTAATAATGTTCCAGATGAGTATTTCTCTTGTATGTAATTGCTAAACTAATTTTTGTTATACAGTTATATGCTTTTGTACTTTATGAATACAAGCTTAGGATCTACATTTTCCACTGGTAAACCTGAGTGAAGGTCAACTAGGTACAACATGGATAAGGAGAGGAAAATGGATAATGGAGATTAATGAATGATAACAATGGATATTATCAATGATATTATTAGTTATTATAACATTATATTTTTTATATATCCAGATGTTATTGATGGATAATAAGAGGGAATACTGAATAGTGTACCTGTGTTTTTAAAGACCACTTGACATTACGGGTCTGGAAGCGTATGTGAACCCTAGCCTTTTGAAGGCCATGTCAGAGTGACCAGCTGCAAATGTTCTTGTCTTGTGAATGGCATCCCTTTGAATCAGATCTTTGGTGCTCAAGACAGACCAAATAATCCCCCTCTCATGTCTTGCCTCACTTCTTGGTTTGCCAGTTTATGTATAAATTTGCTATATTTTTGTCTTGAAGGGTTGTTACTATCTTTTACATATTATTTTGAGTATTATATTTCCTAGTTATAACTAAGTGCCTTAATGGCCTGACAGCAGTTGAATAAGTAACAAATAAACATGAATAAGATAGTGAACCTTAGTAAAAATAAGTGTTTACAAATTTTAAACTTTGATTCATTATGAAGTCTCATTTTAGGTGACCATCCAACACCTGCAGTTTCTGTTACTTTTAATGTTGAATGTAGACGTTTCCTTCATGTTTTATATATCTTTATCTAGATTATTGTTCTCCATGCCCTTTAAAACTTTTAGGCCTTGACCTCAGTGACTTGAAGTTCTGTTTACTTCATTGCTTGATGCTATTCTAAACTCTTTTAAATGTTTCCTTGGAAAATGTGGGAGTTAAATGCAGTTACCGGTTCTCCCTAGAGAAACAGGCTCAGGAGGAAGAAAAGCAGAGTATCTCCTGCTTTTGACACATGCATTGTTCTCATGAAATAGCATAGCTGTCTTTGTAGCACTGCATGTATCTATGCAGGAATTATTAATGGTTCTCTTGCTAGTGTGATCCTTTAGGTACTTTAGTCAAACATTGGATATCAGACTTGGGACAGAGGAACTGTGTGAAATGTAATGGGCCTGTGTTCTACAAAATGTCAAACTAAATGATGTAATGGTACCCTTTGGCTTGAGTCTAAGCATCTGAATCTTAGCCAGATTTCACTTGGCTGTTTTTCTGAGGATGCCTGCCAGATAAAACTGCTGTCCTGACAGTTGTATTTGTTTCTTTTTCCTTAGAAGTTTAATAGCAATCAGGAAAAATCCAGCTCAATTAGCACAGCATTTAGTTGCTTCTTTTGTGAAAACTTACTTCTTGGATTCTGACTGTGGCTAATATAATTAAAATTTTAAAGCTGTAAATAAATAAGCAAGAGGAGGAGAGACTGAACTAAAATTTCATAAAAGCAATAGCTTGACAGTTTAGTGATTGTTCTCTTCCTTATGGTTTTCATTATGGAAAAAATACTTCTTATGCCCAGATTTTTTTTTTAAACTAAGCTAATTATATTATGTGATGAGAATGGTTTCATTTTACATTGATTTTTTTTAACTTAGGTGACTAATTCTTACATATGATTCTTCCAGTTAATTATGAAAGCATTGTCAGAAACCTCACAGTAAGTGTTGTCTTATCTATTGTTCTAGCTTAATTTCTACTGACATTTACAGGTATTTTATAGCATCAACTGTTTGCTGGGCTACTTACATAGCAGGTAGACTTTGAATTAGTGAACTTTCATATGCTATATAGTTAACAACACCACTGACTGTAGCTCCATGCAGGGGTAGGGAAGGTCAATGTTGAGTCAGGTGTAACAGGGCTATCTGTGGTTGTGCATTAACTAAAGTTTTGTGTTCATTTCTTTTCTCTGATTGTATCATGTTGCTCTTTAAACTGGTGATCTTGTGTATCTGGATCATAGTGGCTAAGAGCAAAGTCATTGCAAACTTCAGTTCCATTTCCCGGACAAGCATAAGATTTTCTCGCTCATGTCTTTTTTGATAAACAACTTTGAGAGAGGATATTGAATTTTTAATTTATTTTTTTTTCTGTCAGTTCCAGGTTAATGTATTTGTTCTGCTTTTTTCCTGGCTTCTGTTCTCATCCCTGCACCACAATGTTTGCCCCTCAGTCGTGCAGGCACTAGTGTTGATGAGAACTATGCTGTTTGTATCGATGACTTCACTATTCAAAAATTCCAATATTCCAGTATTCCAATTCCAAAGTAGAGGGTTTTTTTTGTTTGTTTGTTGGGTTTTGTTATTTTTTAAATCATTAATGGATTGTAACACATGGGAAAAATTTGCCCCTGAGTGACCAATCTAAAAACCCTTTGAATGTCTCTTTCTGTATTATAGAGCTGTAGAATTATTTCCCTGCACAGTATCCTACCACCTGTGAAAGTATCGTGTTGGTCATGTTTCACTGTAATTCTGTATTAATTCTATGCATTACTGTTTGATTCTGAGAATGTAATTCTGATAGAATTGTAGACTGTAAGGAAAAAAGTTAGGTCCATAATCAAATATAAATTTTATTCTAATAACTATGGAAAGCAAAACTAGTCAGTATTTGTTATTTACATAGTTCGTAGACCATATGACTTCAAACCTGATGGAGTCCTGTTGTCCTTAGTGGAAGTTACTGCAGACCCACTGCAACTGAAGTGCTTTATAAGAACTGTGTATGACATAAGCAAAAGTTTGGTGAAATGTACATTTTATGTTTCAACTTAAACGTTTCAGTGCATAGAACCAAATCAGCCTTTCAAAGCTTATATGAAACAGCTGCTGCCCAAGCGTTTCCATTATTCCTATAATGACCGGATTGAACCATTGCACTTTTATTTAGACACCCAATGGCAGCTTGCTAGGTAAGTTAGTTTTCAGTGCTTTGTTATATAGCAATTAATTTCTTGTTTTCTCATACGTTTCCAAGATGCTTAGAGTTCAATGATAGCAATTGGACCATGGTATTACAGCTTGTCATAGGAAATGGACATTGCAAAGAAATAATGCACGCTTTTCTCCAGTTTTTGCTGGCCTGAGGAGGCTCAATTGTAAACTAACAGCTATAATTTCCCTGTTGACCACACAGGTAGTGGCAGGCTTGGTGACACAAATGTTAGAAACTAAGCTCCCCTTTGGCAGATGCTTGAGCACATCTTGCCATGCTTTAGAGATTTCCAAAGTGAGCCATGAAAGCTAAGCATGTGCATAGCTACTCGGTTGAATCAGTCTTGTGAGCATTTCACTGGTGTACACTAAATTTACTGGGCTCTCTTATTGTTAAATAACTTACATGTTCTGACCAATGAATTTACAACTCCCAGAGTAATGCCATCTGCTATAATGAAATAATTTTTAACAACTCTGTGTTACTCCAGCACTGTCATCATAGAAGAGTTTTTCAGTCTATGTATTCAGTAAGCCCTTTTGTGTAACACCAGAAATGTGTGCAAGTCATGCAAATCAGGTTTGGATTACTAGACCTGTACGCATTTAAATAATATGTATGGACCCAGCATATTTTGGAGATTTGGTTTTATTAGAATGTAGGATGCTCATCTGAATTCTTTAAATTACACTAGAGTTGTTATTTAAAAAAAAAAAATCTTAAGAAACTACTTATCTGTGGTACTGTAAATTTTTGTGAAAATCTGTTATCCTGAGAACAAACACTTTTTTCATATGCCATCTGGTATTTGACTTTAAATGACTGTGATAGTCCCTTGAGAATTCTAAAGGGATAACATTTGCAGAGAAAAGTATCATTCTGATTTTAAAGGCATTCTCTTTCAGATTTTAAAGTCTTTCTATTCCCTATGGACAAGCCTCTAAAAATTTTTGAGTAAAAAAGTAAACAATGAATTGTTGAATGCATTTTCTACTGATATGATTTGTAAAGTGTGGGTTATATAAACTGTGAATTTTTAATAGGAAACCACTTGAGGTTAAGAGGTGCACAGGTGGATTCCATGGCTCGGACAATCGCTTCCCCAGTATGCAGGTTAGATTTAAACTCACACTAGCTCTTATTTTTAGCTCCTTCTGTTTCTGAATGTTGTAATGTTGTGTTTACTGGATGTTGAATGTTTGGGCTTTTTTTTTTTTTTTTTTAATCTGTGGCACTATTCCATCTGCAATTAAGGAAATCAAGCATTTTAGGACTGCTCTTGTGACATGCTGGGTAACTGCCACAGAGTGTGATTTGGTTGTTCTAAGAGTTGGGCAAAAACTCAACAGGACTTACCCCAGTCTTGCTGGGAAGAAAATGTAGTTGTGCCAAGTTGTTTTGTTGTAATATTAAATGCAGAAAAAGAGAGAACTTGTTTCTTCAACTCCTCACAGTAATTTTAGATCATAAGAGAATTCATACTGGAAGGAACCTCAGGAGGTCTTCAGTCCCACCTCCAACTCAGAGCAGAGTCAGCTGCAAGGTCAAACCAGATTACTTAAGGCTTTATGTAGTCACAACTTCAAAACTGCTAAAGGCAGAAGCTCCACAACTAACTACCCCATTCCACTGCCTGAATGTCCTGGCGTAAATGTGTTTAGATATAGCCAACCAGAACTTTTCTTGTTTCAGTTTATGCCTGTTGTCTCTCTGCCTCCTACTGTGTAGCACTGAAGAGCATGTCTCTATCTCCTTGATGACTTCACTGTAGGTACTGGGGAGCTGCTATGGGGTCCACCTGAAACAGGCCTCTTCTCCATGCTGAAAAAGCTCTGTTCCCCTTCAGAAGGCAAGAGCTTCAGCCTTCAACCACCTTGGGTGCCCTCCTCTGAATTTTTGATGTTTGTTAATTGATGTCATTCTTACAGTGGAGGTGCAGTATCCCAATGTGGCCTAAAGAAATGCTGAGTAGAGAGGGAAAACCCTTCCATCGACCTGCTGGCTGAGCTGCTGTTTATACAGCATGAGATATTGTTGACCTTCTTTGCTGCCAGGGTGTACTGCTGGCTCATGTTTGGCTTGCTGTCCACTGTGTCACCCAGGCCCTTGTAAAGTTTTTCTCTGGCCAGCCAGTCATCCTGTCTGTAAGGCTAGTCCATTCTTTGTTTTCTGGGTTGCCTAAGAGAAGAAGTAACAGGCTTACACTGCAGTAAAGAAGAGCTGAATTGGCTATTAGAACATTTTTTTTTTAAACACTGACTACAACAGTCTGCCTGGGGAACTTTCAGCACAGGAATACGTGCACAACAACTGTCTTTCAGGAAATAATCTAACTGCTTTTCATAGACTCATAAAATGGTTTGAGTTGGAAGGGACCTTTAAGATCATCTAGTTCTAGCTCCCCTGCCATGGGCAGGGACACCTCCCACTTGATTCTGTCTTTTGCAAAAGCTGAGTAAATGATATTCCAGCTCTGTAATTCTACTGTGTCATGATAGATTATGTATCTCTGTTTTGAGGTAGTCTGTTCAGGAAAGAGCATGTCACTCATGCTTAAAATAAGGAGAATTCAGAAATTCTTCTCTTTAATGAGAAATAGGAAGGGATCACAGGGAAACATCAAACCAGACCCTTAGCTCCATCTAATTCGGGGAAGTCACTTAACCTATCCTCTGCTTTAGTTTCTGCTATCAATAAAATGAAAGGCAATATTCTTCATTTCAAAAAGCTATTTTCTGGATAAAATCTGCTAACAGTTGTGAGGTTCTTGGTACTATTACAGTGAATATATGCAAACACATCTATAGAGAAAGAACCTTGCATTAAAAAATTATTGAAGAGAAGTTTTATGAAAAACTTATATAGTCTACATAAAACATACATTTCTCTTAAAAATACTTTTTGTGTGTTGTAGAATTATGTAACACTGGCATCAAAGTATTTCTTAAAACCTGTTAGCCAAAACTTGTGTTAATTTGATATCAGTTTACCCTTCTAGGCCTACTCTTCTTCCCTGATTCGACAATGGGAAACCTGTTGGTAGGGTACCTAGTAATGGGCTACAGGCATCAAAGCCACATGATGCCAAATGACAGCTTAGTATATTCTCTCTCTGCCGCAGTTTGACTGTGTAAGTTTTTTTTAGTAGGTTGACTCTATTCAAACTTTTTGCCAGACTTGGGATTGTCAGTTCTTAGCATCCCTAATTGGCCTCAAAACAGATACAATTTATCCTTTTGTGGCTAACATATTGTAGCAGCATAAATTTCATACTTTGTAATTACCTCATCCAACAGAAAGGAGGTAGCATGTTCGTGCCTCATCTGGTTCAAATTAGGCTTGTTTAATAAGCGATTACCCTGCAGATTTTAGTATCAACAGCTGCAAAATGACAGCTTGCATTATGCTTTAATCTTAAAAAAAAAAGTAGTTAGCACTGAGTTTTTAACCTTTATTTTTGCCACCCAGCTATGAAACCTGAGACCATTGTATTGCTTGCAAAGAGCTTTGAGTTCTTACCCAGGAAGGTGCTATACAGTGCAAAGCATCCATCACTTATTCAGTATCTTGATACCACAGATGGGTGCAGTCTCTTTTACTTAATTTAAAATAAGCTGAATATCTCAAGATAGATAAGTTTAGAAACAGTATTTCTGGCAGCAGTTGAGTTTAAGCATTTGCTGCCTTTGCCTCCTTGCTCTTATTCCTGCAGCAAACCTTGCTCTCTGGTAGTGTGAGCTTTGTGTGCCTGCAGTGTTAAGTAGGTCAGGGAACTGGACCAGAAGGAGGGGAGCCATCAGGAAAAAAGAAAGTTTTCTGAGCTGGCTGCATTCCTGGATCAGGTTCTCTGTACGGCTACACAATAGCTTGTGCCAGTACAGCTCAGGAAGTGGTGCAAGGAGAAGAAAGAGCAGCGGCAAACCAGGCGTAGAAGTGTAGGATCTTGCCATTGCTTAAACCATTTAAGACATTGCTACGAAAGGACAGTTTTATAGCCTTCAGCTAAAAGCTTCCAAATTGCTTACAGAGCATGGAATGTGATGGTTATTCTAGGTCATTGTTTCCATTAAAACTCTAAAAGCATCTAAGAAAATGAATTCAACTTCTTCAAAAACAGAGAAGAGCGAAGGATTTCATAAATGGCTGAAGGCAACTTTTTAAAGGCAACAGTGAGACAGAATTTGGTTTCCTAATACTCTTTTACTACTTTCAAAACTATTCTTATGTGTTCACTTTTTTAAAACAAAACCCATGCTTTTTATTTGATGTTTACGTTGGTAAAGATTGAACTCTTGTGAAGAAATGCACTCTGAGAATGAAGATATTTTCCATTTCAACTTGTCTTAAATAGAGTTCCACTTTACTTTTCTCTGTAAACCCTAGGCTATCTTTATTGGGTTTGGACCAGGATTCAAGTCTCATACTCAAGTTGATCCATTTGAAAACATTGAAGTATATAATTTAATGTGTGGTAAGTACAATTGCTGGGGTTTGCCTTTTTTAAGTAAAATATAGTATATTTTGGGCATTGAAAATCTAATAACAGAAGTTTGAACAATTCCTTGTGTTTTGTCATGTGCTTTCTTATTTGTTGTTTTCTTTTAACATATTTTTAATTCTAGTTAGTTGGTATAAATAGGTTTCTAATTCAGATACAATTTAGATTTTGGTTTTGTTTACTTGATTCATATAAAAAACCTTTCTCCCAAATTCATTGTTGCAGAATTATAGAATGGTCAAGATTGGAAGGGACCAGGTCTAGATTTCCTCCATCCTGTATAGAAAGAAAAATAGGATGTATGAAAGCCAGTATGTTAAATTCCAAATAGAAAATGAAATGAGATGATTTACTCAACCTTTTCCTTCCCCAGGGCTTGAGTGCCTTGTGGACTTCAGAAGAGCATCTTCTTCCACTTGTAGCTCAGGGGTTTAGCATTTCTCTTGGAGATGCCTGACTGCACCTTCTTGCAAAGTGCAGGCAGAAAAGATACTGTCTCCCATTTGCCCAACATTTCAGCACTCAGAGCATGAGCACCAGATATCTACAACTAACTGTCTTGTCTGAATTGGGGAATTCCAACTTACGTTTTCCAAGGCGTTCAAACTGCCAGACTTGAGGATTTCTGGTGTGTTGTGAATTTGTGGATACTGCACTTAAAATAATACAAACAACAATGTAATTTAGCTGTTGAAGTGGCAATGTGAGTTCTGGGACTGGTTCTGATATGGTTTTTTCTCTGCTTTGAGTGATGTATTAATTGGAGCAGGGACTGCTAGGATTAGAAAGGTTGTTTTAATCTACTTTTCAAAGTAAAACAGCCTCATTTGGACGGATTGACGTTAACATATCTGAGTGGCACAGTGCAAGGAGAATAGTATTTCCCCCATATAGGAAGGGAAGTTGAGCTGTGACTCCTGTGCCGTAGGTGAGTGATCTAGACACCGAGCTTTTGGATACAAGTGCATCTCATCACCTCCTTTGTTTTGAAAACATCTTATTTCATAGATCCAGTATGAAGATCCAGTATGAGTGAAGTGGCGGAACAACCAATCTATGAGTGTTAGTGAGGATTAAGCAGGAAATAGGGCTTCATCTCTTCAGTATTTTGAAGATGTCTGAAGCCTCTCTGGGCATCGGTGGTAGGCAGCTCTTAGTTGTTTGAGTTACTTTAATGGCAAAGATTTAGGTGTTTGTGGTGTAGAGATGTTTCTGTGGTTGGCATACTTTGGTGAGAACTTTGAAGCTTGACATTTTATACCTAAGTGACAAGCAGAAATCTGTTCTGTCTAGGTTCTTTTATGGCCCTGCACTTTAATGATGCTTATTAACTGCTTCAGTTAATGTATTTCACTTCCAGATAATTAAAAAACCCACCCCAACCAGATTAGAAAAAAACCAAACCAAACCAAACCAAACAAAAAAAAACAAACAAAAAAACAACAACCAACACAGAGAAAGGCTCCCCCCAAATTATTCCCCACAGCTATACTGTTTATACAGTCACACTAGTTGGATGTGTTTTGGATTCCCATTCTGTCCCCCACTGCAAGTATGGATGCTACAGTCTCACTTCTCCTCAGATGTAAGCCTCTGTCATTTTTAGCCCTTGCTCTGTCTCTTCTTACAAGCAGACTAATACCACCCTGAGCTCTAGCTAAGACTATGCATGCTTCTTTTTAAAGGGATTATGTTGCTTTGCCTTTTCAGTGTTATGAGCAGCAAGCAGTGCAGCTTTATTGACTCCCCTGTACTTGTAATGCCAATACAAGTAGCAGCATACTACAGTCTCTTATCCTGTTAATATCACTTGAATTCTTTCATAGATTTGCTTGATTTGAAACCAGCCCCAAACAATGGAACTCATGGATGCCTAAACCACCTTTTGAGGAACCCTGTTTACATACCCCACCATCCCAAAGAAGCAAGCCATCCTTTTGAATGCTCTGTGGTGGGTCAAAGAGCCTTTTCAGTGAGCCTTGGCTGCTCCTGCAGGACAGGGGTAAGTACTGAAATGGTTAAAGATGTGGAGGCAGACATCAGTGTTGTATTCAAGGAGTGAAACTCCGTATTCTCCAGTGTTTATCTGCTAGTTTTGCAGTCCTCTACTATTGGTTTCAAAATCAAACCTTGCCTGGGCTTAATGGGTACTAGCCTGTATATGTACATTCATTTTTGCCATTTCCTTATGTAAAGTTAGTCTTGGCTCTAAGAGCCTGACCCATGCCATAGAAGCAAGCTTTGAGGGGGAAAGCATTCAGTTCTTGCTTGCTTCACTTAATTATGTTAAAATTTCCTTTCTGTGAATGTTGTCTTTGGGCTGTGGTTTTCAAGGCTGTGAATTTGGTTGTGGCAAAAACAACTTGTTTCTGCAAATTCTCCATTGCCACTGACCAGTATACGTCAGTGATTTCTGTATAGATATAACTTGCAAGGCAGATGTTACATTCAGTACTTTAAGTGTAGTAGTGGCTCATAATATGCTTTGTAGAACACTTAGTAGAATCTCACTGGTTTTGCTTTGAATTATAGGGCTTGCCAATAAGAGATTTTAATCAGCGTTTAGATCTCACTGAAACAGAAGGTAAGAACTGTAGACAGTAATATAAAACCATAACAAAAATGTAAGAATTATTAGGAATATAAATGTTTGATATCTAAACTTCTGAGCAACTCTCAAGTACACGAGGTAAAAATTGTTTTAAATATTTGCTGGGACTATATTCTGAGGTTTTCAAACACAGTCCTACTGAACCATTTGTTCTCAAATAAGTGTGTGTTCTTATAAGTGTGTCTTTATTGGCACATGTATTATCTAATATTTTGGAATTTTCTAACACTGAAGTGGGGAGCATTCCAGAATAGCAAGGAAAAGCTGTGTGTGGGGAAGTAGCTGATAAGGAATCCTTGTAAATACTGACATCGTGATGGCAGAATATTTTCAATGACGCATAAGGGGTATTTTACATGGTTGAGTTATTACATGGTCTTAAGCTGTTACTTGTTTTACTTATGCTTTATTTCCATTCTTTGGACATACACATGCCATGTTTGAGCTGCAGTTTGCAAGGCTGTAGCTGTGTTTATGGCTTGTAAACCAATATAGTTTATTTTGAGCATGAGGTAGGTAAGACAATAAGTAAATCATGAAAACCATAAGTCATAATGGAATGTAGTCCTTAGTGCAAATACATTAAAAGATGAAATCAAGATGATTAGGCTGTCAGAAAGAGAAATGGAGCGATGGAGACCTTGCCTTGTGTGTGCATAAGAAACAAGGTTTCATGAAAGCAAACTCTATTTGGTGACACCCTACTGTAGCTTGCTATTAAGAACTGAACTTAAATGCCAGTTACAGGCAGGATCCAATACTTGCTGCTTGTTCAGGGCTAATTTAAGGCTTCTGTTTGTGTAGTTTGTCTAGGCACACAGAGCAGATAAATCTTTCCTGAATCCTTTCCACTAACAACAGGGCATCTTTTTAAAACGTGTCCTAGAACACTTTTAAAATAACTCTTTCAGTGTTCTAACACTCATGAGAGCAACAAAATGAAATCCAGTTAGCATGATACAGTGTGATTTCCCCAAGCATGGAAGTGGTTTCAGTGGAACAGACCCTGATAATGTGTAGGTGGACACCTGGGTGCCTTGCTGAACCTGGCTTTGAAGTAATATGGCAAGGGCAAGTGAATAACCTATTTCAGTTCCATACTGTAGAAACAGGAACCTAAGGCTCTAAACATATATTTTTGAAACCAGTGGAATTTTGACTTTGATTATTACTAAGACCTGGCTTAGCAGTGGTCTTAATAGCAGTAATTTCCTTATAAATGGTATTAAGCACTTACTAGATACAAAAAACATTACCACAGATGAAAAGACTCTAGTAACCAGCCTAAATGCTCCTTAAGATTATTTAGTTTATTAGTTACTTCAGTTTGCGTGTTCTCTCATTGATTGTCATAATTTGACAGCCTGTAAGAACAATAAAATGTTATCTGCGTTTTTATTTTTATGAAAATAAAAAAGTGAATTGTTTGCCTTTTCCTCCTGGGTGGAAAAATAAGTGTCATAATATTGATTTTTTTGTGTGTGTTGTGGAATTACTGTGGGGAACAAACTTCAGCATTTGTTGCTCAATTTTCCCCATTTAAAATGGTTGCCTTGATACAGTAGTTTTCCATAATTTGTGGACAGTAGTGACCTATTTAATGGAAAATACACTTTGACACCTTCTTTACTATTCCAGTCATGTAACAATTGAAAATACTTGCATTTTCAATAGAAAACTAATATTTTTGTTATTTTAAAATATTTCTGTGATGTGCTAGTTTTATTTGGGTTTTTATATTATAACAAAGTACTCAAAACTTGAAATTTTTTTGGTTTGTTTGTTTCCAGTTGACAAAGATTTAAATAGTCAATGTTTTGGTGAACTTGAAGTCTACCTTAAGAGTTAAAACCTGAAACTTTCTGTTGACATTTAACTCCAGCAGATGGTTGCAAGAACCTGTGTTTCTTATGCCTGTTTTGTTAATTCTTCTTTTTTTCTTTAAGATAAATTATAATGACAATGAAGTCATTCTGTTGCTAACTCTGCTTTACTTTTCAGCTTCTCTCTAATGCATTGCCCTCTGCTGATCCCACATATCTTCTTTCTGATACAGTTTTAAATCATTTCTTCACTCTTCCATTGGATGCTGTACTTGGCCAATAAACAGGCAGTGCCTTAAGCAAAGGTCTGCCAAAAAGCCTGTGCAGTATCATATGCAAACCATTTGAAGATATGTTTTTCTGTTTACAAACTTTCTAAAGAAATGTGGTCCCTGAGAGAGCAAGAAGGAAGGTCTTGTGACTCTCACAGTCATTATAAAGCAACTCCTCGCACATCTGAAAACCCAACTGGTACTTCACTGTATCACTTCAGATCTTTATATTAGTCCTTTAAGTATCACTTTTATGTATGACTTTCTGGTTTCTACTAAAATAGTCCCCTCAGAAGATTTCAAATCACTCCAGTTGGTTGCTGTCCCATCTTAATGTTATGCAGAGCAGATCTCACATTATGTATTTAAATTGAAACACAAAGCCAGCAAAGACTTTAACTTTGTAACTTACATACATCTCCTGTTTTAAATGGCAAAGTGGTTTTTGTTTTAAATGTAACTTATATAAGTTTAAATGATTGCTTTATGCTGTCCTTGTCAATTAATTTATTGCCTTAGCACAGAAGCAATACCTTTGATATAAGAATGAAAGCTTTTTTGTCCAGTTACTGTGACTTCTCTGTTTGGCTGGCAGTTTGAAACTGAGGGAGCCTTAGGTATATGAAAGAGGAGGATGCTTAACAACCAGTATTTACTGAAACGTAACAAGCACTATTTCTGCTCCAGTTAAGAAGATAGAAGAACTTACTTTGCCTTATGGACGTCCCAGGGTTCTGCAGAAGAGACATAATTACTGCCTTCTTTACCATTACCACTATGTGAGTGGATACAGCAAGGACTACAGGATGTCTCTGTGGAGTGCATACACTGTTAACAAAGATGTAAGTATATGAAGAGAGGTTAGAAGCAACCTTGAAAGACAAAAAGCTTGAATGTCTGTTATTCCTGAATGCTTCTTAGATCTGTTCATGATATCTCCCAGGGAACTAATCACAGAATGGTAGGTGTTGGAAGGGACTTCTGGAGATCATCTAGCCCAACCCACCTGCTAAAGCAGGTTTGCCTAGAAGCAATTTGCACAAGATTGTGTCCAGGTGGGTTTTGAAAGTTTCTGGAGAAGCAGACTTTACAACCTCTCTGGGCAGCCTATTCCGGTGCTCTATCACCCTCACAGTAAAGAAGTTCCTTATGTTTAGATGGAATTTCCTGTGTTTTAGTTTGTGCCCATCGCCCCTTGTCCTATTACTGTTCACAACTGGAAAGACTCTGGCCCCATCCTCTTGAGACCTCCCCTTTAGGTGTTTATAAACATTGATAAGATTGCTTCTCATTCCTTGCTTCTCCAGGCTAAACAGCCTCAGGTCTCTCAGCATTTCCTCATAAGAGAGGTGTTCCAGTCCCTTAACCATCTTTCCAGCCCTCTGTTGGACTCTCTTCCGTAGTTTCCTGTCTCTCTTGAACTAAGGAGCCCAGAACTGGACACAGTACTCCAGCTGTGGCCTCACCAGGGCAGAGCAGAGAGGTAGGAGAACCTCCCTCAACCTGCTGGTCACACTCTTCTTAATACATCCCAGGACAACATCGGCGTTCTTTGCCACAAAAGCACACTGCTGGCTCATGGTTAATTCATTGTCTACCAGCCCTCCCAGGTCCTTCTCTGTGAAGCTGCTTTCCAGCAGGCCAACCCCTAACCTGTACTGATGCATGGGGTTATTTCTGCCCAGATGCAGGACTCTACACTTGCCTTTGTTGAATTTCATTAGGTTCCTCTCCAGCCAACCTCCAGCCTGTGCAAGTCTCACTGAACGGCAGCACAGCCTTCTGCTGTGTCAGCCACTCCTTCCAGTTCTATATCATCAGCAAACTTACTGAGGGTGCACTCTGTCCCTTCGTCCAGGTCTTGGATTAATATGGTGAACAAAACTGTACCCAGTACTGGCCCCTGGGGAACTCTGCTGGCTACAGGCCTCCAATTGGACTCTGTGCTGCTGATCACAACCCTCCGAGCTCTGTCATTCAGCCAGTTCTCAATTCACCTCACTGTACACTCTATCTCACACTTCCTGAGCTTACCTATGAGGATGTTATGGGCAAGTGTCAAAAGCCTTGCTGAAGTCAAGTTAGACAACATCAGCTGCTCTCCCTTCACCTACCCAGCTAGTCACACCATCATAGAAGGCTATCAGGTTGGTCAAGCATAAGTTCCCATTGGTGAATTCATGCTGACTACTCCTGCTAACCTTCTTTTCCTTCATGTGCTTAGAGGTAACGCCCAGGAACTTAGGGAACTTAACTGTTCCTTCATCTTTCTAGGGACAGAGGTGAGGCTGACTGACCTGTAATTTCCTGGGCCCTTTTTGAACAGTGATATTGGCTTTCCTCTAGTCCTCAGGTTCTAAGCTGAACCGTATGAGATAAAACTAAGAATTTGGTATAAGCTTTTCTTCACTTTCCTATATTAATAAGGATTGGCTTTGACTCTTTCCTGTTTATAAGAGTGAGCTGCAGTTTTTCCTCCAGAGTGAGCAGATCCACCAGGAAGTAAGGGGCTCATTGCCATTGGTAAAGAAGCCCTATAAGTCTTCACTGGCTTACTGCTTGGTAGCATAGGTCTCCTATAGCAGCCTGCCAGTCCTATCCCCACAGTCTGATCTCAACATGGGTTTCATGGTCTTAAAGCAGTGTTTGTAATGTGGCAGGATCCTTTTGAAAAAATAATGCCTGGACTATCTTGAATCATACATGCCCTGATCCAATCCTTCTCGTGGAAGATCATCCTGATTGGGGAGAAAAAAAGAGGTCAGTGGAGATAAATCTGGTCTTTGTTGTCCTGAACCCTATGCCAAGATGCATGTCTTAGTGCAGAGCACTGATCTTGTGAATGAAAGTTGGTTTTGGGGGCTTTTTGAATTTTTTGAAGCTGGAATTCTTTGAATTCTTTGAATTCTTTTCCATTCAGAGAAAATTTAGAAGACACATCATGCTTGAAAGGAATTAGGACAGTAGAGGATGCTTTTTCAGTTTGATAATCTGGGAATTGTAGGTTTTAAATAATGACTTATGATTACATGTAACTACAGTCTAACAAGGTTTGCTTGATCCTAAATATTTTGAGTTTAGTAACATGAAGCAACCGGTTACTGTAAAAAGTGACCCAGGTGAGAGAGATGGCTAACAATACATCTGGCTTCCTCTGATTCATAGCTTGAATGAACAAGTACATTTACAGTACACCAGTTTATCTTTAATGGAAACTTCTATGTTCTCTTTTTGAAGATATTGTTCTCAAGTAAAATAATAAAGTTATGTTCATTTTATTTCTCAATTATATTAAAAGCTTGGGAGGGCTTGTTTTCCACCAACAAAAGATGAACAACTCTGGCATCATAAGTCTTTTCACACCACAGAGGGAAGCTGCAGCTAAATTCTGTAGTCCTCCACACTGAGAAAATTAAGTCAGCTATCTGTTTTACCAGTGATACTTTCTTGCTCATTAGGACAAATGGATTTCTGCTACAGAAGATACCTCCAGCTGTTTACACAAGGATGCTCGTGTTTCTTCCAATCATAACCAGTCGTGTTTGTTTTACAACAACCACCCTCGCCTTACTTACGGATTCCTTTCCCCTCCAAGTACGTTGCCTTCATTGTACAGCATATCTGATTTAAATAATCTGTAGCGTAGCAGGTATAGTCTTTTATAGATGTTCTTGATAACTAATCGGAGGATGAAGCAGTGCTGAATTGTTGTAGTTCACTTCAGGGTATGAGAAAGTAAAACGTTTGGGGTACTTCAGCAGCTGATGGATGTCCAAGGTCATTTAGTACTTCCTGAAGCTTTGGAACTTGTCAAGTTTCTGAAGTGGCGTCTCATAAAAGAAGCTGGAAGGAATGTGTAAACCTTGAGTCCAGTCTGATAAGCTAGTAAATTGCAAATTCAGTTTGTATGACAGGTGTTACTTGGATCTATCCAAAGTGTCATTCAGAGATCTTTCATTAACTAAAAAAACTTTCCTGATAAAATTATTTTCTATTTGAAATATACTATTGTGTGCCACATGGGGTCTTCAGTAAAGCAATTCAGCATGGGTCTGAAGAATGTAGCTCTGACTCAAATGTATTACAAAATACTTAGCTGTTTACAAGTGGCTAAATTGTTTCCCAGCTGTTGCTGTTGGAAGGATTTTACATTGGCTTTACTGCATAAAGTACTGAGTAGTAGTTTGTTTAAACATCCACATCAAGTGTAATTTGCAAAGCTCTTGTTTTTATGCCTAGATTCTCCAGTAACAACAAGTTGGTCTGATATGCATGAAATGAGTTTTATTCTGTCCCCCACAGTTAAAAAGTCTGTTCCAATATTTTTAAATTCCATTAAAATTTGACCACTGTATATCTGACAAGTGAAATTACTGCTGCTGCGTAAAGGATTATTTATTCTGGATTGGATCCAGCACGTACTGAAGTTAGCACTTAACTCCACTTTCCAAAGCTGATATGGGCCTAAGTCAGGTCCACCTTAATGTTATTACACCAATCTTTAGAATTTGTGAAGATGCAAGTTTAAAGTGACAAAACCAAGTAATGAATTGCTTGTTTTACTTTAGATTTTATGACAGATGAAAAGAAGCCTCACTATGACGCCTTGCTTACCAGCAATATTGTGCCAATGTATCCTGCATTTAAAGGTATTTTGTTTGTATGCATATTCTGTGTGTGCAGCTGAATATGAGAAAGACTGCCCATTTTTTGCTTGCTTCCAAACCATGCAAATGTTGCCTGGTTCAGCTTCATCACTAAAATAAGACCTTCCCCAACTCTGCACTTCTTACCTCAGTGAGAAATTCCTTGAAGTAGGATTCTCACTCTTGTGGAAAAGGCCCATCGTTGTAAGGATTCCTAATCAACTGACTCAGTATATGGGAGTACGGTATAAGTGTCTCCACTTAATGTGTGACATTTTTGTTTGAGTTTTCCTACCTACCTAAACAGGGGTTTATACTGAGTATCTTCTAGCGAGACCTATAGATAATCTAGAAACCTATAGAATCTAGATACTATATATAATTATGTGAGTTAAATTAATTTCCCATTTAGGAATGTCTTCTAAACTCAGATGAGTTTCCAGACAGGAATCTAAGGTCTTAGTCACTAAGGAAGCAGGAAAATAATGTTGTCTTTAGTATAAAAGATGAAGACCTGGGCTTTTCTGGATGAGAGGGAAAATGAGATGGTTGGCTGAGGGATATGAAGCATATTCCTGGTGAAAAAGAATGGCAACTATGGCACTTCCTCTGGACAAAATAGTTTTCTTGGTTTTTAATTAAATAGTGATTAAGTATTAACTTTAATTAAAAATATCATATTAGTAAGATAATTCCCAGCTCATAGGTGTGGGTATACAACCTAGCCAGGCCAACTTGACAGGTGGAGCAAGACACAGGCAGGCAGGATCTTCTCGCACCTCCCCTTCTCTAGCCTGTCCATGATTTGGTTTCCAAGGAAACAAACCCAAGGCCACAGGAGAACACCATCACTGTCCCGGGTTTGTGGTTAGGGTGACTGTGAAACCACCATGCCAGGAGATCCTGCAGTGCATGCTGCTGGTAGTTAGATGCAACCTTTAAAAACTGTAACCTTAACTGTACTGTAAACACCTGTATAATTTATTCTTTTCCAAGCTGATCAAGTCTGTTTATACTCCACTGAAAACTGCAGAGTTGTATTAGCAGCTTCTTCCTTGGGGATGATGTTTCCCACTTCATTACTGTGTTTCAGTGTTATGGAACTACTTCCATCGATACCTGCTGCCTGAATATGCCGCAGCCAGGGGTGGTGTCAATGTAGTCAGTGGTCCAGTGTTTGATTATGACTCTGATGGGCTCTACGATACCCCAGAAAAGGTGAAAAGGTGGGGACCTTTCATGTTCTACTCCTTTGTTTCTTTCCTCCATTAGTGTTCAAAAAGTAATTACAATCCTTGCTATGAAGGAAAGTGTCTTGCAGAGATGGGCACTTGGCAGGTTGTATTGGTTGAGAGAGACAGTCAAACGGCCCTAAGCAGATACAGAACTGTAAAGCTAAGAAACAAGCACAAAGAGAAAATGCACTCTCAAAATGTATCATCCTAAAACCTGAAAGTGAAGTGTAAGAGAAGCTGTTGCATGTGGAAATATATCTGCTAGCCTGAAATCTTATGACATTGCCTCTAGAAGTGGACAAGGCAAGGGCTTATCCCTGGTGCCATGGTTGATGCTTTCTGAGCTAGCAGTGTTCCACTACAAAGTTGTGAGTACAAATACACTAGGTAGCAAAATTGTTTTGAGCCAGCAGCCAGACAGTTTTCTGGGCTCAGGCTCAACTCTCCATCTACTCTGGATTCTTACCCATTATGATCAATCAGCTTGATGTTAGACTTCATCAAACTTGTTACTTAGATCAGCCTACAAGCCAAGTTTGATTTACAAAATAGTAATATGGAATTTTCCTTCCAGGCCTAATCTTTCTTTGGGCTAAATAGGTAGATTGCTAAAACTGATATGCCAGAATATAGCTGATAGTTGTCATTTGTTCTTTGTGCAAGTATGATTTGGTGGATTTACGGGAAGGTGTTTTGTGTTTCAGACATCCCAGTAATTCAGAAGTTCTAGTTCCAACTCACTACTTCATTGTGCTGACTAGTTGTAAAAATACTTCTGAAACTCCTCTGGAGTGTGAAGGGTCTCTAGATGCCTTGTCTTTCATCATACCTCACAGAGAAGACAACAGTGAAAGCTGTGCAGTAAGTATTCTGTTCAGTCCCCATAAACATCTGAAGTCAGGCTTGAGCTTGTTTTGCTAGTTGAAGACTGTAAAGATTGTAAAAATGGTACAATCTCTCATGAACACCTTGAGAGAAAATACAGTATTTTTGTAGACAGAATAATGTTAAAGTCTGTATATATGCTCAAATGTGAAAATAGAAGTTAGCTGTTCAGAGAGCAAAGCTTATAGCTAGTGGGGTAGTCAGAGTATGTTGAGACCATGAGTGTGATAAATACACAGACTTCTGTAGCACAAATATCCAGCCAACAGCTCAGAAGAATGAAGAGCTTCTCGGAGAAGACATGTCATCCACAAAGAAAGGTCACTGCTAGCCCAAATGCATATCCAAAAGGAGAAGACACCTCTGTTCCTGAAGAGCTTTGGCTGCTTCTAGTTCAGGTACCTTGGCATTGTGATGGGAATGCACATAGCTACACTCCACATGAACCAGAAAAAAAAGTGTGGAAAGAATGTAGACAGCCTACAGCGAATAATTACACAAGTGTCTGCCCTAATTAGGCAGAGCTCTCAGAAATAGTTTTATCATAGAGATGGTGGATATGTGCTGGACCTCACCTGCCATTCCCTGTTATCCCCAACTTCCACTGCTACAGCAACAAGTTCTGTATATGTGAGGAAGTAACAGTAAGTACTGAATTCGGGCAAGCCTCTAAGTGTTTATAATCCAGTGCTTTCTGTTTGTTAGATATTTGCCAACAGTTTGTGTTTTTTGTCTTTATAAAACATCAGTGTCTTTTGCTAATTGATTAAATCTGTCAGAGAAAAAAGAAAAGATGATTTACAACCCCTTTTTTTTCTCCTCTGTCCCGATAGGATGGCAAATCTGAGTCCATGTGGGTTGAAAAGAGAATGAAGTTTCATACAGCTCGGATCAGAGATATAGAATTACTTACTGGACTCAGTTTCTATCAAGACAGAAAACAGCCAGCAACTGAGATTTTACAGTTAAAAACATATTTACCAGCTTTTGAAGCTGACTGATTTTTTCCTATGGAATGTTGTTGTCCATTTCATAACTGATTTGTAAATAGACTGTTTTTGATTAATGAAGACTTTTTTTTTTTTTTTTAAATAAGATGGAACATTTATTGAGAACTCTTGACCAAAATGCCAGTAGGGAGGAGAGTGGATGCCATATTTGTATCTCAGGGACTCCTGATGGACTATGTATGTAACACAGGATGGCAGCTCCTGTCATTCCCACTTGAATGCGGTAGAACCGTGTCCATTAACAAATGCTAACAGCATTTGATCATCATAGTCTGAGACACGAACAAAAATGTTGTTATCTTTGTTATCTTGCACTGGAGAGGGAGAAGTTTATAAAGGTAGGGTTGTGATCAATATTCTACTTTAAAAATATAGATAATTCTCAAATACAGTTCTGGGAAATAACTACATTCTTGGTGATCATTGAAATACAAACAACAGCACCTCTCACTTCAGTTTTCCTCGAAGCATGACTTACGCTAGAATTACAGAATCATAGAATTGTTTGGGTTGGAAGAGACCTTTAAGATCATCAAGTCCAACCATTAACCCAACATTGGTTTGAGTCTCATAAAATAACGCAGCGTTATGGTGCAAGAAGCCATACTGAGGTTAGTAAGGCTGGTAACTGAAATTTGCCCAGCGCAGAGAAGACACCTGGTGATAAGGTCGGTTAGCTGGGAAGCCTCGGTGTGTTGCTGCCCTCTGGTGTCTCCAACGCCGAAGGAGAATTCCATGCACAATTCGCGTGTTCTGTATGCACCCTCAGAATGAACAGGTATAGGATGCATCAAATCGCCAGCACATCAGAAGAAATCAATTCAGGAATATCTCTGAGCTGCCAGAAATTATCTTACTTCAAATTAAACTTAGATTTTATAAAAAGATTTTGCTTTCTTGAGGCAAAGATATCTTTCTGAATTCGGTGCATGATTTTGTCATCTGTGTCTTTGAACTCCCATTTTTGCCAAGAAAAAGATACTTTTGCACTAAGATTGTTATCTTAGACTGGTAGAATGATTTCTTCTAATGGCACAACTCATGACTACAGTAAATACCCCCAGGCCATCCAGTTGTATTGGCAGCAAATGACCAGATCCTGGCTGCATTTGTAGCTCTTCTTAGTGCTACATCGTCCAAATAGCAGCTCACATAAGTTACCCAGCTTGAACGCAGACACTGCCAGATGCAAATTCTAAAGTAGCATATAATGAGCTTTCTCGGAAGCTTTCAGGCTACACAAACAGCTGCTACAGGCACTCAGGAGTGTGGGAACTCCCTCCTTTTCCAGTACATGTGCTATCGCCTTTGTAATTCTCCTGCTCTTTCTAAAGCTGATGAGCCAAAATTGGTTCTATTATAAAGTTTGGCATAGTCATTTACACATTTATGTTCTTCTCGTTTAAAAAGAAGGAAATGCACCACGCACAAGTAAGCTGGAAGAACGAAGAGCCTGTGACTGAGCAGAGAGGCATTTTACCTTACAGCTTGGTCAGTGGATGTTGGAAGCTGGATTCAAAGTCTGCTGAAGTCAGTGGAAGCTTTTCCATTAACTTAATTTGAGCAGGCTAAAATCCTGGGACCATTTTTTCTTTTAACCAAATGTATTTTCTTGATCTTCTGTTGCAAGCATGATTTTTTTCTTCATAAAGTAGGTTCACTGTGTGAAATTGAAATGTGTTGTAGCAACCTCACATTATGATATGACTGTGACAGCATTATTCAGTGTAATTGCTCTGTAACACTGCCTGTGACAAATAAAAACATCAGAAGTACTATGCTGTTCATGACCCTTTCTGTACCAAATGCTACTGGCTAGTTAAACACTGGTTAAACACTGATATAAAACACTGTTTCACAATATATGTTTTTGGGGGTGGGAAAAGGGTTGCTTCAACCTCTACTCTTTGAGTTGAAGAGAACTTCTCCTCCAACTGAAATGTTTAAGTTACATTCATTATTTGAAGGGGAAGGTAGGAAGAAAGATGGTCAAGATGTTCTTAATTTATTTTTTTTAATAGTGCTTTCTCCTGAATGCAAATGAGAGAGATGTTAAGTCTGCAGAAAGAAGTGATGCCAGTTTCAATTATGAGGTAGGAATAGCTTAGCTCCTGGGTAAATGTGGAACAGGATAGACTTCAAGCAGATGACTGCTGGTTTGACATAGGAAGGATTCTGGAAGGGAGAGCAGCTGTGAAGGCTATTATGGTCATCAAAAGAGAGAAGTGGCTGAGAGGGGTTTGGGGTTAGGCTTTGCCAGAAATTGAAAAGTTAACTTGACAAGGAAAAGAGCTGTCCTGATTCAATCTAAGTGTAAATAGTTTTGCTGCTTTATTTCTTCATCTATTTTTTAGGAACATTTTTAATGGTGGTGAACAAATGCTGGTGCTAATCACAGGGCCCAGTGGCTGGTGACACCCAAAGACAGCAGATACTGGGTTGTGATTTTGAAACCCAGTGGACCCCAAGGAGCATGCTACAGCCACCATCAAACTCATAAGCCTACAAGAAAGCCACAGCTTTGTCTATCACAATGTAAAATATTTTCTGTTCCAGCTGATGTATACTGTCAGAGCTCCACTGAGCGTTGTCGGTGGAGCATCCTTCACTTTCCAGGTGAAGCTGGAAGTTGTCATAGCAACACTTGTGATATGACTGTCAGCATTATTCAGTGTAACTGCTTCTTAACATCAGCTGCCGTGTAGTCTGGCCTTCTTGCAGGTGGAAATGACAGTGGAGGGGCAGACTGAAGATCTTCAGTTTGGATGTGCCTAGCAGTGTCTTGTGTCAAGAAGCATGCTCGGGGAAGGCACCAGGAGATGCTGAGGGCTGCAGTCAGTGCCCAGCAATACAGGGAAGGTGCTAACCAGTCTCCGTCTCCTAAGCAATGATGTTTGCTTCGAGTAAGGAAATGACAGCTGAGGAAGGTGGTGGTAGGAGCCTTCACAGACACTAAAGGTTGTTCCAGTGAGGACAGAGCTATTCTAGTCCTTGTGACTGTTATATTCAGAAAGAAAGTGGAAAAAAAAGGCCTGAAGTAGCAGCAGAGGACAACTGTGTTTAGGCATGGGATGTCTAAATGTGGGATGAGTTAAGCAGTGGGATGGACTGGTTACTCAAGGATGAAGTGGGTTATGAAATGATTTTAGGCAGGCAAGCCTTAACATACCTGAGAAGCTGATGGCTCTGGGATGGTGAGGTAGGAATGAGCAGTGGATTTGTTTTGCTCCTGAAAAAATTGCATGTAGAGTTGTGCCTTCAGAGATATTCAGGTGTTATGGATTTATATTGCTGGCTGCTCCCATCAGTAATTATGAGGTAATTTAGTAATGTGTTACAGGTTTCCTGCTCTTATTTACCTCAGGATCCACCTCATTTTAAGAAAATGAAGCGATGTCTAACTGCCTGTATTTGCGATGAGCCTGTTCTGTCAAATCTGTTCTCGACACATCCAGTATCCACTAAACCACTGTGTCCAGCCCAGTGCACAACAGCCATCTGCCAAGAGCACCTGCCAAAGCTGCCCCGTCTCATCCGGCGAGTGGGTGGCCTGGGCTTCTGCCTTTCCTTAGCCTGAGATTCAAAGTACAAAATTAGCCCTTAAAATACAAGGTTATAAACCAAGCTCAGCAAACTGGGAGGAGCTACCCCTCTGCTGAATGGGAGGGCACCCACTTTTCCAGGAAAATGAAATTCATGGGGACCAGGAAGATTACATGGGGAAAAGGAAGATTAAAAAAAAAAGCCTAAATCTGTAGCTCTGTGGTTAGGGCATGCAGCTGGAGTAAAGACCTCATTTCTGACCTCCCTTCTTTCAAGATCTGCTGCAAAGCTCAAGCATGTTGCTGAGGGGGCACCTGTGCCAGAACAGGTTACCCATCATACCACTCTGGTGGTACCCTGATGGGCAGTGGTGACAGCACCATGAGGGACCTCTGCTCCAGGGTCACAGGGCAGCTGCTGTAGCATTCTGTACCCACAATGGCACCACTAATGAGATCAGGAAACCATCCTGGGGCTCATGGCAAAGGCTACACTCAGCTCTTTTACTGCTGTGCTGTGGTGAACTGTTTTTACCCTTCTGAGGAGTTCAGGGACAGGGTTAGTATGAGCCCAGCAACTTGCTAAAGAAGTTTCCCAATATTTTTGTTTGGGTACCACCATTGCCAGTGGCAGCAGCAGCAACATCCCTGCTTACCCTCGTACACCCTGCAGCAGTGTCTGGGAGGTGTTGGAGCACCACACTGAGGTCCCTTGTGCACCATGAGCGGTATGTCTACCATAGTCCAGGAACCTCTATATTACAGGAAACCAGTCCAGGTTTGGCATCCTGTGACTCAGACTCCCTTGGAAAGGAGTCAGGTCCCTCACTGAACCACTGTGAGTCACCACACCAGCCTCGAGCCTCAGGAAAGGCTGCTATGGAGATCATGGACAAACTTGCAATAATTATGGAAGCCTAGCAACAGATTTTAGAGGATGCCATTGCAAATTATCATATTCTGCCTCAGCCACAACATGTGTTAAATCTGTGTTGCCCTTTATTGCAAGTTTAGTTCTTTCTATTTTCAATTTCTCTTCTGAAATACAACATACATGGCAGGATGGAAAAATTTTAATTCACCCCAAAGCTGCTGACCACTCTCCCCCCGATGTTCTCATCAGCGGAAGAACCCGTTGCTCATGTCCATAAGGCACATGTGCATGGCTGAAAGGCAGTGTAGGTGGTATAAGACTGCATTCACAGCACTCTGCCAAAACTACTTCCCTACCAGCCTCCGTCTGGGGCTCAAAAGAGAATTTTCTTACATTTCTTTGTATCTCTGTGTGCTGGAGGCCTTACCTTTGCCATCCTATGTCTGTACTGGACCTTTGAATTTCTGGGTGCCAGAAGATGCACAGCTTGAGGATGATTTGCTTTTAAAATTTGTACCTGCTGGTACGAAATGACCTTAAAATCCCCATCAATACTTATGCCATAAGACGGCACAGTCCCCTGCAAAACTTTAATTATACTCTGTGGTATAGTGCTGTAACTAGGTTTAAGACTGCCTAGCCTCTTTACGCTGGAGAAAGGAATGATGTACACTTGGTTCTGCTGTTCAAAATAAATTGCTTAGGGAGGTACAAAGTTTGATAATCATGTCTAGATGCATTTTACTTTGAACAAATAATGAATGCAGCTGCATTTGCTGGTGGTGTATAGCCCTCTTCTGGTCTGATCTGAGGCAACCAAAAAAAAAAAGTACATTTTCTAAGGAAATACAGCTTCTGCACAGTAGAAATCCAGACAAATCACCTGGACCAGAATGAACTTTCCTTGTCTTTTTATGAAATACTTTACATCCTTGTAAACAGTTAACTCTTAATACATTTTGAGAGATGAGAAGACTGGGAAGACTGAATTACCAGGGTGCAAACAATGAAAAAAAATTCTGCAGAAGGTTATGCTGTGACTTCCTTCGACTGAGGAAGATTTATTTTTTTATAGAAATTATTGTATGTTCTGTGTATCAGACATGCCAGTGGAACTAATTACACTGCAGATGTTAACATTTTTCTTCCCTTGTACAGATGAACTAAAAATCATACAAAATGCACATTGCTAATTCCCACTGCTGCCTTTAACAGAAGAGAAATGCAGTGTGATTCTGTGTCATCCACTTCATCACCAAAGGGAATAATTGCTCTTGGGATATCTTGCAGAAATGGATACTATCTTGGAATTTACATAATATAAAATAAGGTTGTCTGCAGCCTTCTGCAAAAAAAGGAAAAACAAAACCAGCAAAAGCATGACCCCTTTGCCCCCTGGTGCTGTAAGGTCAGAAGACATTGCAGCCAAAATAGACTGATTCAAACTGGAGAGTGAGGTGGTGTTATGACAATGAGCACTGATGTCTTCACAGGACAGATTGGGTGATAAAGACTGTATTTTGATTAAGTCAATACATTTAGCTGCAGTTCTCAAGTTCCAGGGGACAGAACTTGGATGGATATACTATCCACATAGAGGAGTGAAGAGTTCTGGCTTGACTGGACACTTCTCAGTACGTATAAAGGGCAGAGCAAACAAACTTGGGAAGATTAGAAAACACTTTGAGGAAGAAGAGACCAATTGTTAGACACACTCACTAGCTGACTCCAGTGAGTACAAGACACTCTCAGGAGTGTCTTTAAACCACTGGCAGTCTCCATTGTTTTGTCATCTGAGGCCATAGATAGCTGTAGCTCTGGGAAAGCTGTTGGTGGCAGCCGTTCAGGGTCAGCAGCCAATTAAAGTTGTGTTCAATGCACATAGCTTCTTGACATATATCTTCTTGAACACAAAACATGGAAGTTCCTGTAACATCCAGAATGAATCCTTCTCAGAGCAAGGACAATTCGCCAAAGCATCATTTATGCCAAAATAAAGCTTATGAACGATGGATGTTTTTTGCATCAAAGGCATGATGGTCAGTCCAAAGCATTATGAGAAAAAGACCTACCTACAAGAAAATGGCATGTACAGCTTAGTGTCAAAGTCCACAACAATCACTGTGTTGTAGATATTTCAGCAAGAGTGCAACTTGAAAGGGCATCAAAAGAGGGACAGAGCTTTGAGAAGTGGAGAGAATGGATTTATTAGTTGAGAATAGTCACATGGCTTTTTAAAAATGAAAAAGCAATTAACCAGAAGACTATTTTGGCTCAAAATGCTTGGATAAATCTGTAAAAAGGAAATATTTTCACTATTTAATAAGATGATAAATTCTGGGGACTTGGAAGATGGCAAATGCCTTCCTAAAGCCCCATCTTTGAAAACAGAACATACATTTATTTTAACTCGCTCTTTGGACAATGTTTTTCTCAGACATGTAATATATGACAGTTTGATGGTGTAAGAGATGTATCTCACCTACTTTATGTAGGTGATGGTTTTGTTGGGGTGTGTGGATGATAAGAATTTCAAAGCCATCTTGAAAACAGCTAGAACAGCTGTGCTAAGGCTGAATCACAACACAAAATACTTTACTAGGGGTGTATAGTGCTTGGCAGAGAAGTTAACCGGAATATGTTCTTCAACCTGCTTTGCTGAGCCACCACCTTTAACATGAAAATAAATGGGCAGAGGGATTTCTCTGTAAAGCAAACTATGTTTGCCTAATCTGGAATCTCAAATCAGCAGCTTGAGAGAACTACTTGTGCACAGGTGGTTATGGGATGTAACTCTTGGGAGAGATTTAGAAGTTGAAGAATTTTGTCCGTTAGGACCAAGCTGACAGTGAACACAAATCTGGGCTGTCCACAAGCCTTTTGAAGAAGAAGGCTGGCAACAGGAGCATGAAGAGGCCCTTTCTGACCCCTTCCTGACCCAGTACTACTGGTATCACAAGGCCTTTTGGTCCTGCACCAGGTCTGAGGCTTCCTGAGCATTTCCAGACAGGCTAGCTAGGAAGCTGGTGGAAAATGTCTGAAGTTCTGTGAAGACCCCTCGTTAAAAGTTGTTCACTTGGGAAAGGTGATGTGAGGAAATGTCTCTAAAAAGCCTCTTTTCTTTGCTCATGTAGAAGATGAGGTGCAGAGTGCATTTAAAGAGCAGAGTAATGAAAGCAAACCCCAGGTGAATCTCTGTTTTGGAGCAACCAAGAACATTATTAGTATTGAATAAAGGTGTCATTCAAACAAATTTTTGTAAAAATCTTAAGTGTTTGTTTATGAAGGAAGTGTATGCGCTTAACAAACGCCTGGCATTTCTTACCACTTTTTTGGATGTAAGTAATATAGGTGCCCATGTACCAGATGCTGCTCTGCACTGTGACTGGGGGGTCAGCTGCAGTAGAGAGAATCCAGAGGACAGAGCACAGCAGCCCTCTTGCCCTTTTGTATGTCCAAACACATTTCACAGAACTGGGACTCACGTAAGGAGCTGGGTCAGACGTTTCATTCTTTTTTTTTTTTTTTTTTTTTATGGTAGGTTTTGGTTAGACCCAGAGCATCAGACCCACAGTCCTATTCATCAGACCAAACCTACAGAACATGGATGTGACTCAGTGTCTATGCATGTTGAAGAATTCAAGAGGGAAATTATTCTCCCATCCAACAATTTCACTCAAAGGCTTATTTGAACATAATTTGTTAACTGGAAAAAGTTAACAAAATGCAATTACATAAAATAATTTGATGGATTTCTGACACCTACCCAATGTCTAAGTGTGAATCCATGCCTGCCTGTGAAGAAAAAGCAAGGCTTGCTCATCCTAAAACTCGGACCTCAGAAGGCTGATTCATTTTTAAGAGGCATGCATGATAAAAAGTAAGATATTTAAAATGCATCTTTTTTTATTATTACCTTTAATAAATAGACCTCTCTTCTCTTTCAGATGAATTTTCCGCATGCCTGGCAGTGCCAGTTATTGTGATATATTGTGACATATTGTTGTGATTCGTTCCTCCAGGATGAGTGCTGTTGGGAAGTCAGCAGATACCTCAGGGAGGTCTGCAAGGGGCTCCTGATCTGCCACCTGCTGCCAGTTCAGAGCAGGGCAGCAGCCCAAAACACAAGAGAAAGGGGATCAGTGAGACCTCAAGAGAAAGGGGATCAGTGAGACCTCAGCCTGTGACTTGCAGCTCATTCCAGAGAAGACTTAACCACACGCTTGGGTGTTCTATTTTCTTCATCATCTGCATGGTGTTCAGACATATCTGTGTTAATATTTTGGGAGAAAATAGCAAATATTTCCTATATTCCAGACGAGCTTGTGCTTAGCTCACACCATCCTTCTTACTAAAATAGCACGGACTGTTTCAAGTGAGAAATGAAATGTCTAGCACCAAAAAGAACGTAATGAACTTGCACGTCTTCATTTCTAAGGAGGCAAAGTTTGTAGGCGAAGCAGAGGGCGGCTGCTGCAGCCGGAGAGCGGCCACACGGTGTCAGTGTGATGCAGAGAACGGGCCCGGGCCCGTCGCTGGGAGCCGGAGCCAAATCTGGCAGCCCCCAGCAGCGGAGCTCTGTGCTGGCTGGGACCACACCCGCCTGTGCAGAGCACCCAGCAGAGGAGGTACTTGCTGTTGCGGGAAATGTTATTCTGTCACTGGTTCGGGTGATGTAGTAAGTGCTAGCTAGGTTAAATACTGGAACATATCGCCCTACTTGCTACACCACCTATTAAAAACATCATATAATAGAAATTATATTCTCTAAAATTGCCTCATCAAAAAAAAAGAAGTTTTTTTTCTAAATGCACTTACGAAATAAAATGACAGACAGACTTTTTCCTCCTCCTTGTTTTGGAGAGTCAGCCATACAAAATATAAGTGACAGCACACAATTACTTATTTTCTGACTCAGGAACAGGCTTGACTTTCTATGTCATGTCATTTCTATGGATATTCTATGCAGTCCTACTCGCCCACAAGTTGTCCTGGTCTGGATATACAGAGCACAAATAAATTCAAAGACTGGTTCAATGAAGTCTGATAAACAATCTTAGGGGGACATTTGACAAAACTGTTAACAATTTGGAACAAGAACCTGTTGCCTCTCACAGTCAGCCATCACCGTGCAGCACAAGATCTTACCAGTCAGCATCACAGTCGCTTGTTTGGCTCCATTTTTTGTTGAGGATGTCATCATATATGTCTGTGTGTGGTTGCTAGCAAACAGACATATTGTTTCTAAATTGTTTTGTGATAAGGTCTGTGGAGAATGACATGCAGAAGCCAAAGAAAACATTATATCGTCTCTAATTTGCTTTTCAGCTTGAGGAAATGAAAGTACTTTTAAGGATAGAAGAATCTTGCTTAATTTCTGCATGTAGAAAGTCTATTAATTCTTCATACAGAAAACAAGTTTTTACCCAGAGAGTCCTTGCACTCTAAAGGGTGGCTGCACTTCCAAGCCTCGAAGTGGAAGAACTCGAAGAAGTCAGAAAAGCCAGAACTACATCAGTTATACACAGTTTTACATAGGGTAAGATGAACGTACATTTATAGAGCAGAATAATGTATGACATTTATAATATAACTGCATCCTTGTGAGAATAACTACATACAGAAATAACTATATACAGAAAGCTACAATGGGGATGCATGTGTATGTGTGTCTAAGGTTAGACTTTACAGAACTCTTTACTCACACTAGATGTTGTCTAGCTCTAGGAGCAAGTACTCCAGCTGTTAAGTGAAGGTGGATAACATTGCCAATTCTTCCCTAGCAGTGTTTTGTTGGGTGTCTATTCAAGTAACTAAAATAAAATGGCACTTACAGTGCTGTTTATTACTGCTGTGGAACATAAGGGTGAGTGGCAGTGCTGAGCCTATAACAGAGCAAGCAAAGCCCAGTGTTCCCTTCCCTTGCAGTGCTGATCCCAGGTGGATTCTCCTAGGCATTAGCAATGCTGGGACCCATTTGTGATCACTGTCTGGGGTATGTTCTGATCTATGAAGTACTTCCCAAAGTGGCTACTTATTGGCTAAGAAGCTGTGGCTGGAAAGATCAGTGGCAGGAAAGAAAAAT
Source organism: Merops nubicus (assembly GCF_000691845.1). Taxonomy (NCBI): domain Eukaryota; kingdom Metazoa; phylum Chordata; class Aves; order Coraciiformes; family Meropidae; genus Merops; species Merops nubicus. The sequence continues at coordinate 8,053 of NW_008602170.1, read as the reverse complement.
TTAATTTCTATGCCATTTTATGAAAATCTTTGGAGTCACATGCAGAATGAAAACCTCAGTTCAGCAGATTCCCCCAGATGGACAACTACAACTACAAAGCTGATAGGAAAATCCATTGAAAGGTATTCGTGGCAGTTCCCAAGATAATATGAGCTGGCCTTCCTCATTAGCTCCAACCACGTTAGATTTCAGAAGCTTGATCAACTTATTGACCTTGGACTTTCTGACCTCAGAACAAGCCTAGAATTTGAACAGTATGTATAAATGGAAAAGGTCAAATGTGACTTTATACATATTTCTATTGCTCTGCACTCTTGCATACATGGTGTCTTTTCCACTGAGATTAAAGACCTCTACCACCAACCTTCCTTAGAGTGGTAGAAATTGGAAACTTGTGAAAATAAGTATATTCTCAGCAAGACCGTGTACTTTTACTCCCTGGCTTTACAGCATCTAGTGATTCTCAACTATTCTCATGCTTCTCATCAAACATGCATTTCTCTGCTGCTCTTGACTCACAGATAAGAAGGTCCAAACGTTGAACAGTGTTTTCTGTCTTGCTCTTGTTGGCTGTGGAGCTGTACCCCAGGGGGATGGTTAGCTGATCTGTTTTGTGGTGTTTTACCAATCCTCTCCTCCTGCCAGGCTCTCCACCTGGGTGTGGAACTGTGTGGTAGCAGAGCACCATTCCAGTCATTGGCTGGGCCATACCTGTTCTTGGATCAGTGAACAGGTCGGTGAATGTGGTGTAACAGAGCCTGAGAGCTAGGGCAAAGTAAGCTCCTTCACAGCATGGTGTTGTGCCAAATCACAAAGTCCATGATGAGATGATCTCCCATTAGAAGACATCACACGTCTTCCTTGGTTAAAAGTAAAGAATTTTTTTTTAATTGCATGATTTAAGAGATATGCAATTAAGAAAGCATAATTAACAAGCAGCGTACCATATCGCAGTGTATTAAGATTATATCCAATACCTTCCCACATGCTACACTGCCTAAAGCTTGAACAATGCTTCAGATTGTTTTGAATCTTCATCCATCCCATTAATTTACCAGATACACTGGCTTACCCCTTCCCTAGCGGGTTGTACTTTTAGCTGTTTACAGAATACTTTCTTGTACAATTTGTGCTCCCACAAGTGCTTATTGCCAGGCAAGTGCCACAGGAGCCAGCTCTTGGGAGCCCTCCCAGGCACACAGCCCTCATGCAGTTCCCCTAACTTTGTACAGCCCCAGGACTTGGGGCCACAGGTGGTCTAAACCAGTGTGACTGCAGTTATGCCAATTAGCTAGGCTGCTCCAAGTTCAGAACACTGGCTGAAAAGCTGGTTCTTAGCATTTAGCTCAGGAGCAGGAAAACACATTTTGCAGCTGCTGAAAGCTGTTAAATACCTGCTTTTAATAGGACTAATTTAAAACAACAAACATTTCTTTGGATGGTGCATTTCTTTCAGTGGCCCAATTAACGGGGCTGAGTAATGAATGGAGGCACCACTGGATTGTGTTTACACTGCAGTGCCCCGTTAGCAACCTTTTGGTCCTGCTGGTGAGGCTGTAAAACGCTTTGTTCCTCACAGCATAAACACTATTATACTACTATTAGGGTTGGATTTACTTACCATTAAGCGAAGGCAAATAGTCCTGCATTTGGCACAGCCCCAGTAACAGAGAGGAGCTGAGCAGTGCTGCCACAATACACAGACAGATGTTTTGAGGTGGGGGGGACTTCCCAGAACTGTAGGGTGTGGGCTCAGACCACCACAGGGAAGAGCAGAAACAGGCAGGGCTAGTGCTGGTGACTGCAAGCGGTTGTTCTCCGATGCAGGAGCAACGCTGGATCGTGCAGTGGAGATGGGACCTTAGTCATGCTTCTAAGCTCTGTTCAAACACTGAATGTGTTGAAGGCTTTAGTACAGTTTGGGAACAGGTTCCTTGAAGAAATTTCTGGTATTTCCTGGTTCCAGGCAGGCTGAAAAACACTGTGAGAATGTGGTGGCTTTTGGTATGTCCATTTATGGGCATGAATCAAAGGAACTGCAGGGAGGAAAAAAAGTGGAAAATGAGAGGAAAAATAAGTTAACTGAGCTACTTCCTCTCTTGGATTCTTCTTGGGTTTTGGGCAAAGTCTCACACTGGTATTTCATCCCAACTTCTCCTCACTAACTACTTCCATATGTAGGCATAGCATAACATCAGTTAAAGCCACATTTAAGCACTGTTTTAAAGAGCTTGGGTTTTTGGTGGTAGGATGCGAAGTCAGAACGGTTGAATTATTATATGTTTAGGTAAGAATATTACCGTTCCTTCTTACATTTAATGTCCTTTTCAGTGTAATGGCACGAGTGCTTTTTTCAAGTGCGATGTCTGAAAAAACTATGCTACATGAAAAAATACAAATGATCTAGTTAAGAGCGTGCTATTTCTAGTGGTGTCCAAAATCAGTTTTCTCAGCTGAGTCTCGGCCTTTGTGAGACAAACAACTGGATACCGTTCAAAGACTTATTTGTTCCTGTGTGGTTATGGATCGTTAAAAGTAGCTCATTCTTGAAGAGTTTCTTAACTAGTGTCTTTTGGATGTTTCTTAGCTCTGAGGAATCTGACAAATTTCCATCTGGAGAGTAGAGCCTATTTCATACGAAAGGGCTATAATCCCTGTCTGTTGTCCACATCTGTATTGTGTTAGAATGCTAAGCTGCAAATCCACGCAAAAGTGTTATGGTACAAAAATCTGAAATACGATGGCTTAGAGTTATTTCACAAATTATTTGATACTCTGGTCTCCAGCCACCTTGAATTCCAGTGTAATGATTGAATCTCATTTATTAAATGAGCATTGACTTACAGTGGTCCTTTACCAACTGCATTATTAGTATTGCTGGAGATCGGTTTTAAGCAGCAAGTCATTTGAATGAATATACTTTCATATATGAATAAAATTGTAAAAGCACAGGAGCAAGCCTGCACAATAGGATTTTCTGAGGATGCAAACATCCAAAAGCGAATTTTCACAACAAGGTATTTTGGAAGGAATATAAACCAATGCTCTCTCACAAGTATAGATTTTCGAACTCAAGTTTTTATTCTTGCATCTATGCATCTTAGGCACAAAAAACAAAATCAAGAAACACCTTTATGGTTGAAAGGCCCACATTTTAACTGTAATTTAAGATGCCATAAATTCCACACTAGGGCTCCTTATCCCCAGGATACCTTTGAAAAAAAGTCTTGCAAACAGTATAATGCCTACTCTAGGAGACCTTACAACAGAAGTATTTAAATTTCTTTACCTTCAGAGATGAAACCTTCAGAGGTCAAACACCTGTGAAATGGTGTCCATAGATGGTTCTGTCAGAAGACTACATGTGTTCCTGGGAGAAAAAGGAGTGCAAATCATTATAATGTGGTGGTAGCTGAGATTCATGATCTTGGACAACAACTCGCTAAACAGATTTACATATGCAACATACTTCCTTATTTTAATACACAGTGGCAAAAGCAAATCACCATTAAAATATTCTGACAGGAGGCCTCTTCTGTCCTCTGCTGGCCTGTGAAGCAGTGTGACAATTTGTCAGATGTGGGCAAAGCAGCTGCATTGTTGCATTAGCAAGCAGAGGGTAGGTTGTGGTCCCAAGCTGTTTTGGGAGAGCCTCTTTGTGGTGTCTAAATACAGATGGCCCCTCCTAAACTAGAGCACTGCTGCCATTCTCTGGCCCTGCAGCCTCATATGCCAGGCACAGCCAGTGGACAGTGCCAGGGGAGGCCACAGCACTGTGTACCTCAGGTGTCTTGAGATACAGCCCACACCACAGAGGACTGGGAGTAGAACTTGAGTACATCTGGTGAGGCAGCCATGGGGACCAAGGGGTCGATGTTATAAGGAATGGCCGTTCATTATAATGTTTGATATCAATTTGTAACAGAGCACAAGGTGGAACTGATGATGAACAGGCTTGACCAGCACCATAAACACCACATCTCTTAAGGGCATTAATCCCAACCTGCCAGGTATGTTGTGCTTCATTCTGTTCTTCTGATCCTGAGAGCTTCTACAGATTGTTCTATCGGTTGTAAACCAAGTCCACGTACCACCTGTCCTTGATGGAACTAGAAATGACAGTTTTCTTGTTATTTGGGGGTGGAGCCACAGTAGCAGTTGGACAAGCAGTCCTTGTGGTTGTGTGACTGTTTGAAGTGCTTCCAGGGTGAACTCAACGGCTGCATCGTGTTCATAACCTAAAAAAAGAAAAAACAACCTGAGAGAGGAAAAATGCTGGAGAGTCTTGGGGAGCATAAGAGCCAGAGGCTACCCAAAACTATTTCATATGGGATGCAGAAAGCCACTTCCTCATGCCAGGAGAATTCCTCGTATTTTTTAGAGGAAGAAATGCTTCTATGGCCTTGTGCAAAGCCTGGTGAGGCCTCTGGCAAGACTCCTGTTGACTTCCCAGTAGTTTAGGGCTCTGTTGTCCTTCATTAGTCAAAGCTGGTGTTACACTGATTTGCTGCTAATGCTAGCTGAGATCAATGGGATTGAAAGGTGCTCAGGAAGGATGGACATTTTTGTACGCTAACAGCCTTTCACCAGGAAATTCCAGATTGAACTTGTTTGCCTGAAAAGGATTCTTGTTGGAGAGTATGTGTTTTTTTCCAAAAACAAGAACTAATGCTTCTAGTGCAAAGGTTAATTTTAACTTCAAAGATCCCCTTGTCTCTAAATAAATGGGGGGAAGTCTGTTATTAATGTAGTACCTAGCACAGGACTGAAGCTTTCCTTTTGGCTTTTGGAGGTTGAGAGAAGTGACTCACAATTGTCCTTACACAGTTTTTTGCTTATCTGAGAAGAATGTTTGGACTATTATCAAAATGTGTGGCTCTTACAACACTTCTCATCTGTGGACCTGCAGGAGTTTGAAGGAATGAAACGTAACTGACAAAACTGTCATGTCAAGGGATTTGCCCTCAGTCATCAAGCAGGAAGATAACCCAGGTATTGGTCATCCAAGTTCAGTGCTCTGTCTACCACACCAAGGCCTTAATATAAGTAAAACCACATCTAAACTAGCACTGCTCTGCATGAAAGTTAATTCAGAAGATCTTAAGAGGCTCCTTTCCAACCTGTATTATTCTGTGATTTTTATGGTCCAACTCATTAGCTCTTCTGAGAGTTTTTGCCAAATTTTGGGCTTCCAGATTTGGCTCTGGTCAGAAGCCACTTCAATGCAGAGACTTTAAGAACACCTTCCTTGCCTTAGTCAAAACCAAAACTTTACCAGTGGAACAATTCAACAAAATTACACATTTCATGGTGTATTACTGCAGGAGTTGAATACTGTGGTGACCAGCTGACTCACTTTAAAGTCACCACATGTGTGTGACACATGAGGAACCTGATGTACTTTCTAATGCAATACCTGGCTTGGCAAAGCATACCTGTCTCTGCCCTCCATTCTAAATTCAAAAGAACAACCAACTACAGTCGGTTCACTAGTCACAGATTAAGTAACTATAAATCACTCACTTGCTCTTAAGTGTATGTGCTTCTGGACAGAAAACCCACCACACATTACTCGATTTTTATCTAGTGCAAAGCCAAACCCTTCTAAGAATATGTAAAGTAATCGTGAAGACTAGTAATAGTAAATGAAATAAATACCAAGCCATTTATATAAAAAATATAAATACTTTATTTTCAACTAAAAAGGTGCAAACATGTAACTTTTGGTCACACTTCTCAACAAAAAAAATTGTCCAAAAAGAGCCATAGTCAAAGAAAGAAACAAATACTCGAATGGAAAGACTGATGAGCTACAGAAGAGTAATTTTTCTTAAAGCCACTTGTCCAAAGTGGAATTAAATTTATTTTGCCAGATGAAAGCCGTGTAAGGATACAGGCACCTCAGCTCTAACAATCTCCACCTTGATCCCAAGTCATCACTTGGCTCTCTGAACAATTTCCACTGGAGTATCTATTTCATGCTTTGAATGCATTGTCAAACAAGCTTTAAATCCTACCTATCTTGTTCCAAAAAAAGAAGGCTATCATTGAAATTTCAAAGCATTAAACAAAGGCACAAAACTTTAAATTAATTTAGATAACTGTACAAATATATATACACACAATATTTACAATATTAATAAAAAGTAGCTTGTTACAGGTAAATCAACTGCTACAAGCTGTCCAGTCTAATAGCCATGATTCTGATTCTTGTTGACCAAGCCACGCGAATCAGTGTCGGAGCTGAACATCACCGTCCTGACTAACAGAACACCTTTTACGTAGCACTTTGCTGGGGGAGGGTTTGCATTCCAGCTGCTGCAGTCGCTAAACCAGCGCCAGCAAACACGCCAACAGCCACGCCAACAGCGGCCTCCTTCTCAATTGCACTACTAGATGAAGCATGTTGTACCACACTGAGGGAACATCTGCTTGAGTCTGCTCTTCCTGCCTATTTCTTTCCCTTTAACCCCTTCACATCACCTCACGAACAATGTGTTCTGAAGCTGTGTCTTGCTGTGGTCCCACTGTCCGTTTTACCTTCTTCTTCAAACCACCATTTGGGGTCAGTAGAAAAATTGTCTTAAGTCACATGGAGCAGTTTGTTGAAATTAAAAAAAAAAAAAACTGATTTAAATACCTTGTGCTATTGAATCATGTTTACAAAATGAGATGCAAATCAGTTCAAGTTGAGAATCTAGTTAGCGTCTCCTTCTGGCTTTATGCCATGTCTCCATACATCTTTCTGTAGTACAGAGACTCAAAGATGTCGTTGTCTCCAGGGCAGTTGTAGTGGCATGCGCAGGTCTTGATGAACATCATTTTCCTTTTCATGATCTCTCCGTCAGGACACTTGAACTCCACGGGGAGGGTGGCTGTTCTGTGGGGTGTGCAGCAGCGCCCGTCAGTGCAGACACCACAGAACTTAGCTCTGTAGGTCTTCACGCTGGTGCAGCCAGACAGCTCAAACTTGACAGGCTTGGAGATTTTGGGGGTGCGAATGCACTTTTTGCCTTTCTGTTAGGATATAAGTGAACACAAAACGTTTAGAAAGCAGGCTTTCACACAGCACCGTGCTTGCAAGCTCAGGGCAAGCGGACATGATAATCCTTAATACATTTTCATTAGGGACAAGTATCTTACATAGTGCCCTAATGCAGCATGAGAGAAAACAGAGGACATTCAATCCTACACTATACATCACTGGAGCAAAACTCAAATTCAAGGTAAACCACGTGAAACTGACTACTGGTTTGCTAATAGATGGAAATATCCTAGCAGATTGTGCATGAAGATGAGACTATTTACCTTGATGTTCTCCTCCAGGTCTGCTTCACAAGGCCTGACCATGCAGAGTCTGCTCTGTTTCTCCAGCCTGCAGAAGGCGTTATCATTGGTGACCCTAGTTGAGATGCCCATGCCGCAGGTCTTGGAGCAAGCACTCCATTCGGTGGTCTGCACCAGGCAGTTGTCACGCATCATTGTAGGGTCTGGACCGTAAGTGTCTTCCAGTCTGTAAGCTGCAGGAGAGAGACAACCAAGATGAGACCACCACCTGACCTCATGCCCTGCCAACAGTTCTCCTCCCTTTCCTGAGAAATACAGGCAGCCGCACTCACATGGGGTAGCTGCTCTTACTGCAGCACTCCAGCTGCTGGGCTGCCCTGTGTCAACCTGTCCCACCGCCCCCAACCTCCACGGAGGGTGAGCCTCCCCCCAAGGCTGCTGTCCACAGAGTGACATCCACTCACCAGCGAGAGCAGGTCCCACGGCAGTCTGCTCTTTGGCTTCGTCGCAGACCCACTCCTCGCAGCACTTCCCAGGGAGCTTCACCCGCCGCGGGTAGGGGCAGTCGGGGCTGGGCAGGCGGACATCCATGCTGCAGAGGGGCACGCAGCCCACCGCCCCGTCCAGGCAGGTGCACTGGTACTTGCAGCTGCTCTGGAAGGACTCGCCGCTCCGGTACACCATGCCGCCGAACACGCACGGGGCGCCGTCCCGGGCTGCGAGGTGCAGGGAGCGGAGGGTGAGGCGGGAGGCGCAGCGGAGCCCG